>NC_132782.1:51674672-51974672 GCF_048418805.1 Vulpes vulpes
TAGAACAGTATCTACAACAGTGACCATCAATCTCAAATCAGCCAGATGCCAGGGCAGGCACTGCGCTAGACCTACCATTCGAACGATCCCATTTCATCCTCCCAACTACCCCCAGGGGTCATTGTGATCCCCGCAATCTGCAGGTTGCCGCGGGGGGCGGGGTGGGGGGGAGGCTACTGACCCCCAGAGAGCCGGGCCAAGCAGCCGGGCCAAGCAGCCGGGCCAAGCTCACCCAGCCGCTGCTCGGCGGAGCTGGAGCCCAAGCCGCGAACCGTCCTCCCGGGCCCAGGTCCCCGGCAGAGGCGCCTCCCGGGCGCGGTGGGTCTCTATTTCCTCCACCGGGGGTGGGTCTCTATGTCGCCACCGGGAGTGGAGGGAAGACACGCTAGCGACTGGCTCTTAAAGGAAACAGCAGAAGTTTGCTTTTTAGGTTTGTGATTTCTGTCTCACGCTCGGCTTCCTCGCTCGCCCCCGGCACCCGGCAGGGGCAGGGGCGGGGGCAGGGGCGGGGCAGGGGCAGGGGCAGGGCAGGGCAGGGGCAGGGGCCCGGGCTCCGCGAGGCCGGCACAGCGCACGGAGGGGCACCCTCTCGGCTCCGGGACCGCCAGCCTCCTCCCCCGCGCGGGGGCCAGCGGCGAGCACCAACCCCAGGCCTCGGCCCCCCACGTCCCTCCCTCGCCAGCGCCCCCCACCCCGCCCCCACCCCAGGAGCCGGGCGGGCGCCCGGGGCAGGGGCATCTCCTGAGAAAGCAGGTCAGGGGAGGCCGGAGCGGAGCCGCGAGCAGCCGTCCCCAGCCGGCCGGACCGCGGCAGGAGCGGCAGGAGGTGCGCCGGGACACCCCGCCCGCGCCCCCCGCGCCGCTCACAGCAGCGCCCCGGAGCAGCCCGCGCGGGCGGGTGCACCGGGTGCATCTCCCCAAGGGCTGGACGCGGGGTGCAGCCTGGCGCAGCCGTCCCCCAACTGCGGTCCCTAAACCCCCACAAGGCAAAGACGGGGCTGTGAGCCGGGTTCGAGTCCCGGGCACAGCACTACTTGGCGGTGTGGCCCATCCCACGCGCTCTGTGCCTCAGTGTGTCCTCCTGCGAAAGAGGGGGGGGGGGGACGAGCCGGTCCGCAAGGGTCCGCCACCCCGAGAGCCCGTGGGTCGGCGCTTCCTCCGAGCCCCCAGGGCCGCGAGACACTCACCTTCCCGGGGGCAGAGCGGGCGCGGCGCACCGGGGGCGCGGGGCAGGCTCGCCCCGCACGGCTCCTCCCGCCCAGTCCGGCCCGAGCGCAGCCCGGGGACCCCGATCCGGCCGGTCGTCCCCCCCGATGAGCCTCTTACTTTCCGCCGCACTTTCTTTTTCCCCCTTCGGGGCTCCTCCCCCCGCGCGGCGCGATTGGCCGGCGCCGCGCTGCTCGGGCTCCACCCGCCGCCCGGGCTCCGGCCCCCGCGCCCCGGGCTCCGCCGAGCTGCGGCCGCGGGGCGGCTCCGAGGGCAGCTCCGCCCGCGGCGAGGAGGGGCCGCGCGGGGCCGAGGCTGCCGGGGCGCCCCCTGCCACCGCCTGCGCCGGCCGGAGCGCGCCCTCGGGGGCCGGGGGGGGGCACGGGGGGCGGGGGGCCGGGGCTGCCCGCGCGGGCGACCTTGCAAGATCCTGATCTTAGGGCCCGGGTCGCTGCCCCCCGCCCCCCCGCTCTGCGCACTCAGCGAGGCCCTGGATCAAGGGGGGCGACAGGATGTGCGCGCGCCCACCGCGTGCCCAGCGCAGAGCGCGGCAGGAGGAAAAGACTCGGTTCTCCTTGTTCCGAACTCCTGCTCCGCCACGAGTGACAGTCGTGGGACAGACGCGTGGTCATGACAGCAGGACCGAATCTGTATTTTCCCCTGGGGGGGGCGGGGGATACCCAGTGCCTAGCACGGTGCCTGGCACAAAGTAGGCCCCCAGTACATGCGGAATGGATGATGAATGAATGAATGATAGTTATGGAAGGAGATCATCTCAAAAAATATTGCTTCTCATTCATTCATTCCCATTTCTCCAGATTTTTTTTTTTTTTTTAATGATAGTCACAGAGAGAGAGAGAGGCAGAGACACAGGCAGAGGGAGAAGCAGGCTCCAAGCAGCGAGCCCGACGTGGGACTCGACCCTGGAACTCCAGGATTACGCCCTGGGCTGAAGGTGGCGCCAAACCGCTGAGCCACCCGGGTTGCCCCCATTTCTCCAGATTTCTATCAGAGCCCTCAAGTGTTCTCTCTCATTCTAGATGATAGGTCTCTATAATCATCCTAACACGGTTCATACGGACTTTCACTGTTCTTTGTTCAAGAGCCTTCCGTTGGTGGTAATCCCTCGATTTCTTCCTGACTGGCAGGGCCCTGTCACCACCTGTCCCCATTTCTGACACCTCCTAACAAAGGCCGTCCACCACAGTTAGGTGCCTCTTCGCACAGGCCGTGCCCACCACCGCCATCTCCTTGATTTTTTTCCCCACATTTAGAGCTGGTTTCCCACCTAATTGAATCTTATTAATTTAACCAAGAAATCGAGATCCAGAGAAAGCAATTAAGGCGAAGGAGGAAAAAAAAAAAAAAAAAAAGATGAAAGAAGAAAAGGTGAAGAATGAACTGGCAGGTGCAACCAGCAGGTGGCAGTCTCTACCAAAGAGGGCCAGAACTGTCAAACTCAGTGCCCCTGCCTTCAAGGAGCTTAACTCCCCAGGGCAAAATAACAGGATAACCCAAGCTGTAGAAATATTGTTGTTATTGCACTTACTGATATCCCTTATGAAAATTAACCCTGAGAAACGATTACTTGTCTCTGGATACCTGTCACACAATACATGCTCCCAACATTGTTACTGAACCCAAAGCAAATAATCCAAAAGAATTCTTAAAATCATCTGTACGAAGCAAAAAATAAAACTGTTCTTTGATTTATTATTCATTCATTGAGCATATTCAGGGCATGGACTTTTGTTCTTAAATAATACACTTCTCAAGCACTTATATAGGTGGTTACAATGCAGCGTATATCGGCTCATTTAATTCTCATGAACAATAGGGTACTATTATGATCTGCAATTTATCAATGAGATATAGAAATGTTGCATCTTGCCCATAGCTACGAGCCTGCAAGTGGAGAATGCAAGATGAAAACTGAGGAAGTCGGTCTTCTTATTATTAGCTGCTCCACTGTACTGTCTCATGTGCTTCCTAGAAGTCAAGACTGTGTGCCAGGCACATGCTGGTGATTCAAAATTGAACCACATATGGTCCTGGACTTTGAGGGATTACTCATAGCTTAATGAGAATAACGGACATATAGACAAATAATTTTATCTAATGTATATATTGCATTATATGTTGTCATTTGAAGACAACATCAATGGTTGGGAATGAAAATGAGAAAGTAAGGCTGTATATTCACACAATAAAAGATCTGCTGTCAAATCAACATTTTATGAAAATACATCTACAAAGAAAAAAGGCTTACGATTTAATTAATAACTTCACGTAAAAGTTATGGAAACGTACGTCCGGTAATTGAAAGAAATGTGGAGAAGTGTTAAAGTGTTGGGACTGTGAGAGGTATAGGCATAATTTTTAAATTTGCTTTCATGTCAAAATGTTATTGTAACAGTTAAGAAAAAATGTTTTAGAACTCACATACTAGGCGTTCAATGAACTTCCCCCTAAAAGAATGAATGAATGAAGCTACGAACTCAGTGGCGTCAGTACCTAACGATGTTGGATGTGTAGGAGATGCTCAATAAAATATTCTGAAATTGATTGTAGTATTTAGAAATGCATTACTCTCTTCTTCCCTCTGCTATTATCCCCCACCTCTTTTTTTTCAGATTATCTCTACTCATATGCCTCAGAATATTGCTAGTCCCTTGAACCCAATCGAATTCAGAGTCTTGGCCCTAACACTTCAGAGTCCAGGTAGCTGATGACCTCCTCTTTGCCAAATTCAATGGTTAGTTCTCGGTCTTCAGCTTACTTGACCTATCAGCAGCTTTGGATAGAGTTGATCAGTTTCTCCTTCAAATTTGTTCCTATCTGACTTCTGATTTTCCCTTGATTCATCTTTTGCTCCTTTCTGGACTCCTTAGTTGGATCCTTCACCTCTTCGTCACCTCTGAAGGTTAGAATGCCCCAAAGCTGATCCTCAGTGTGCTTATGTTCCTTCCCTAGGAGATCACATGCAGTCATATAGCAGTCTCAAACTTTTGTGTGACAATGACTAGAGAATTTAAACCTACAGTCTGAACCCCAGACTCTATTTACCCTATTGCTTCCTTTATATGTCTTCTCAGATGTTTCAAATACATTTCAAACTTGACATATCAAAAAAAAAAAAAAAAAAAAGCACAAAAACACAAACAACTATCTCCACCCCTCACAAAACTACCGCCTCTTACAGTCTTCCCTGCTTTGTAAGCAACATGTTTTACCCAGTTGCTCGGGCCAAAAAACTGAATTCATCATTAATCCCCCACTTTTTCTCATAGCTCATCTGCAATCCAGCAGCAAATTTTCTATTTCCTCTACATTCAAAACACATCCCACACCTGACCACTACTTCTTTTCTCCATCACAACCACCACAGTCCCACATCACTGTCCTCTCTCCCTTCACTGGCCCCATGCTTAAACCTTTTCTCACCCTCCCGAGTGATTTATCGATGGAAATCAGGATAAATACAGGCTATGGATTGAGGGCAAGGACCATGGAGCCAGAACACCTGGGTTCAAGATCAGATTCTATAACATATTACTATAACTGGCCAACTTACTTAACTTCTTTGTGCCTCAGTTTCATCCTCTGTATGATTGACTAATTAATTAATAATGTAACGTCTATATCAGAGGGTGGTTGTAAAATTAAATGAGTTAACTGGAAAAGAAACTGGCACACATGAAGTACTATACAAATATCAGTTATTATTTTTGCTAGTGATAGCATGTCATCCTGTGCTCTCAAATATTCAATAAATGTCCATCATGATTAGAGAAATTTCCAGAGTGCTTACTGTAGCCTACAGGGCTCTACGTGATTTGGCACTGAATTCCTTCTCCAGATCCCTCACTGTGTGCTCCTCACTGCTGCCCACGCACGCCAACACACTCCCATGCTGGGACCTCTGTACTTGCTGTTCCCTCTGCCTAGAATTCTCTTCCCCTGTGGCTTGTTCCCTTATTTCATTCACATCCCTGCTCAACTGTCACCTTCTCTCGAAACCCTTTCCTAACAACCATATGAATACTACTTTTCCTCTCTGTCTTAATTTTGTTACACTTTAATTTGCTTATTGAATGTGGCCTCCACAGCAATGAAAGCTCCAGGAAGGAGATACAATGCTTCCCTAGCAAATAGACAGTGTCTGGACATAGTACTCATTTAATAAACATTTGCTGGACTATGAATCCTGTCCAAAACTCTCATGATTAAACTGAGACCCAGAGATACTGAAGTGACCAATTCCTTGCCGCTCTCCTTTGATTTACATTTTTGCAAGGCCAGAATAATTGGAAGAGAAGAAATACAACAAGAAATAGCTTTTCTTGGCTGGGAACAGAGAAAGAAAGTACAGTATAGAGACATTTGACTTTAAGTTTTTGGATGGAAGGTGAAGAGCAGGACTGAGCCAAAAGGAAAAATGTGAACAAGGAAACAAGTAATGATGTCACCTTCCCCGTCCTTTCACATTCCCCCTTTTTTGTACTGCTTAGCTCTTTTTCTCGTTGGTCCCCACCCAAGCCCTGTAAGCTGTATTCTCGCTGTCCCCTTGCAGTGCTTGGCCATGCCTTTCCCATTGCCCTGGCAGTGCCCTGTCTTCTAAGTCAGTTCTCCCTCTTGCTCCTGAGAGCCTCTGTCCCTGATATAAGCTGCTCTCCCCTCCGTTTGGTTCGCCTCAGTGTAGGTAAACAAGCGGGTTGAACATAGTCATGTTAAGATGGAAATTACCATGAGCTCAGCCCTATCTTACCAGCGGTACGTGGTCATGTGCCCAAACACGATTGAAAGTCAAGTGGTTTGTAAGAGGACATTTGGCTGTGCGGTGGGAGACTTTCTTCATTCCTATCCCTCAACCAAGCAGGCTAGGTGACCTGCAGCCCTGGAAAGTGAGAGGGGAATTCCTGGCCCCTTCCAGAATTCTCTTTGCAGAGCGGTGGAGGTGAGCCCCAGGAACAGGTGACTACATGGAGGTGTCAAAGTTAAACACAGCTGGACATTAGGTAAAGCAATGCAAATGGATTTTATTTGGTCACTACTGACAGCAGGTAACAGAACTAAGCTTCATTTCTGATTTGTGCAGAGGAAATGTGGGTGTTTCCAAAGAGAATGAGGGAGTGAGGAGGGGAGGGGCTCAGGAGAGTCAGAGGGAAAAAAATGTCAAGAGATTGGTCAATGTAAATACTTGGGCCAGCTACAGTATCTGCTGGTTGGCAGTTATTGAAGTTAAGATCCTATCCTCCCACAGAGACTGGCCTTCTCGATGATTACATTTCAAAGGAGTGACTCTCAGGTCCTTGAGAAAGATACTTCTGTGTTGTAAGAGATACATATTCACAATCCTGAGCCCTTTTTAGTAAATGCTCTAAGAAAAGGAGGTCAGAGGCCTATCATCAGATGTTGGCTAGAACAAATAGTAAATTTTCCTGGCAGCCTTGAGCTTTCTCAAGCAGGCATTTTAATGGGAGGCTGGGGTCATCACAGGGGCACAGGCTCATGCTGCTAAAAGCCATGCTAGAGTTTGGTCTAGTGTCTTAGCACAGAGATTTGGATGGAGTTGTTATGTGCTGAGAATTCTGCAGTGCTCAGAGGCCACTAAGATTCTTTCACAAGATACCCATAGTAGGAGAATCAGAACCCTCTTCTCCCAGTTGCTTCTCCTTTAAAACTGGCTTCTCCTCCGTTGGAATGCTTGTCTTGATGGTGAGGCTTCGCCTGCACCGTCTTGGGAGCATATCTAGATGAGTGACAGGGTGACGGGCAGAGACATGTTTTCCAAAAGCCAGCCTGAGTCTTCTTGGCCTATGGCCTAAAGCTCCTGGAGACTGTTAGAAAAGACCTAATTTTCTCTCCCTGCCTTTCTCCTTCCAAACAGAAGCTTTGAAGTAAAGGTCAGGATTTTAATAAAGTCTTGGAGGATGGTTATTATGCAATGTTGACACTTCACTACAGCAGGAAATGTAAAGACAAGAACTTTGCATGCAGAAAGGAGGAACTTACCTTTATGGTTCTCACTTGGCCTTGTAAGTAGTTAACAGCACATTTCCCAGCTTCCAGCCTCCAAAATCTAATCCAAATTGAAGGCATGCTCTTTATATAGATATCATCACCTATATTATCCCTTAAGCCAAACCACTGCAATATTCTTTAGAGCAGACTCAATCTAAGACGTTCACCATCTGGTGAATAACAACCAATAAGTGCCAGGTAAAATCATGCTAATATTTGCTTGTTCATACAGCACTATGAGTGAGCTGTGCCACTTACCCTCTTTTTTTTTTTTTCAACAGGAACACTGAATAATCTCCTAGCAGGCAGGCACTTATATTATTCATCTCAAAGAAGAATTTGCAAATAGACATCTGGGATTCAGAGACGTTGTATGGGATTTTTTTTCTCTGCTACCAGCATTAAGAAATTTTTTATCTTTTATTCATTCGTTTATTCAAACATGTGTTGAACATTTGCTCTCTACAGGCACTGTGGGTGAGGTTGTGGTAAGGGAGACATGGATCTTTCTTTTTTTAAAAAAAACTTTTTTTTTAAAATTTATTTATGATAGTCACACAGAGAGAGAGAGAGAGAGGCAGAGACACAGGCAGAGGGAGAAGCAGGCTCCATGCACCGGGAGCCTGATGTGGAATTCGATCCCGGGTCTCCAGGATCGCGCCCCAGGCCAACGGCAGGCACCAAACCACTGCGCCACCCAGGGATCCCTGGATCTTTCATAATAGAAGAAGACATCATGTCTACTTAGATTATACAAGGCAAGGTTGAACTAATATCTCTTCTTCAATGAGCAACTATTACTTGGCATGCCCTTCAAACATGCATTATTCTTAAACCTTACAATAGTTTGGAAAGGTAGACATAGTTTTCTGTATTTTTTGTGCTGAGAAAATAAAGTCAGAGAAGTTTACTTGCCTAAGGCCGCATAGCTATGAAAGTTGAACCCGGTGGCAAGCCCCAGATTTACCACATGCTGAAGGTCATACTTCTCCGCGCTACACTAAGGTCCACGAGAAAGTCCAAAAAAGTCCTTTTGGAGTACAGAGGAAGGAAAAATTGTTTCTGTTTGGAGGGGATCAAGGAAAAAAACAAAAGGTGCCAGTAGCAAGGACTGGCAAGACAGGTGGGATTAAGATTCATGGTGACAGAGAGGGATGGAATGAGCAGCCACAGGACCAGGGGACAACATTCATTTATTCATCCATCCAACTACTGTTCGATATGTAAATAAGAGAATTGCAATGTGAGGTGGTAAGTGCTTCTGGAAAGACAGGATGATGCTCATGCAAGCCCAGAGGGAGGGGTTTGCACATGGCACTGAGAGGTGGGAAAGGAGAACATGTGGGAGGTCGTGGGAGAAAGGGCTGGAAAACTATACTTTAATTAGATATTGGAAGAAAGGGGAAAATCTTATTGAAACTACCCATTAGAGAGCAAGAACTGTAACTCCCTAGCCTTTATGCACCCAAACGGGGCTTGGCATAAAAAAATGTTTGAACAAACGCATGAGTTCCTGAATCCTGCTCAGAGCCAGGTGCTCTCTAGGCCAGGCGCTTTTCACAAACATATCATCACTACAGCATTTCCACAAGATAGGTTTTTTTTTTTCCTATTCGAGTCATATGAAAAATTCTGAGGCCTAGTGAAGTAATAGAGCTCACTCAACACCATAGAGCTAAGAAGATATAAAGCTGAGATCTAAACTTTGACTCCAGAACTTATCATTTTCCCCCACTCTCTGTCCTTCTCTAAATACCAGGCTAAGGCAGTGCTGTCTTGTCAGCGCTTTCATTATTATTGTAAATAAACATTTTGTGGAAATGTAACATGAATATGTAAATTTGCACTAATCATATGTGTAGAACATGATGAGTTTTCACAGAGTAAACACAATCGCGTGACTAGTATCCAGATCAAGGAAATCACATTACCACAGGTGACAGGCTTTGACTTCATATAACAGTGTCTTTATTTCTATTGCAGTAAAATATTCCCCCTGTATGTCTTTTTTCATGCACATACCATTCATGGGAACTCATGAGTTATTGAGCGATAACCTGCCTGGAAAATGAGTTAGTCAGTAAACAATAGCTCCTCTTTGGGGAGCAAGTGCATTCCCTAAAGTCAGAGGTTACCTTTATTAAGCACAGCACCAGAGGCATACATTGGGATCACTGGGCCTGGGGCAAATCTGGCTGTGTCTAAATCCCAAGCAGGAAAAAGAGAAGCAGCCATGAGACTTCTCTAACTAATTTGAAAATTTATTTATAATTAGCATGCTGGTTTGTTGTATTCCTACAATTATAACTTGTGAAAGTTATAGTTGTCAGAGTGTTAGCCCAGATACAAAGAAATCCTGCAAAAGAAAAGGAAGAGTGGATGCTTCAGAGAGGCAAGAGGCATAATGGTACACTTAACTGGGGCAAGGTGACCTGGGTTGCCGTCTGGGTGTGTGACTGTTTGTTCTCTGCGCCACCTGACACAGTCATGTCTGCTCTCTGAGCTTCTGGTTATTTACCTTTAAAATGCTCATGAACACCCAATATTGTACTAAAATAAGGGTCATCAGCCCTTACTATGCATCTAAACCTCCTGTGGCTTTTAGATTTTTAGTGTTTTTTTTTTTTTTAGTACGGTTTGCTTTGTCTTTAATAATTAGAGATGCCCAGTCCTTATGCTGACCTGTGGGTTGTAGTCATAGCATGAGATTAATCACCTCACTCCAGAAGTGATTCTAATAATTGATATTTGATTAGAGAATGGCTGGACTTCCTGGTCATATATTAGTTCATATATTTTATCATATATTAGTTCAAACATAAATTTGGAAAAGTTCACAAAGAGTCACTTAATCTGACTCCAAAAGCCGTATATTTAAAATATATTTATCCAAGAGAATGACCCCAGGGTTTTTTATCACAAGAGATAATTAAATGTAAAATGCATTTAGTAAAATTTGCACATTTGTCATGGTTGAGTGTCACATAAAGTCCACAGAAGAAAGAACAATTAAGAGATTATTTGACTGTTTTGCATGTGCTTATTAATCTCAAATGAACTATCATATTATTTACTTATTTAAGATCTGCTTTGGGATTTAGAAAGGTTATCATGTGAAAATAAAGATGAAAACAACTCAGAAATTAAAACAGTTAGTAAATGTAAAGTCTTGTGTTGTGTTCCACAGAAAATGCACAGTAAACTTAAATAGATAGATTTTGAGTATGAAAGCTGAACAGCTCTATACACTCACACTCACGCTATAGAATACAAGATGACTTCCAGCTGGGAAAGCAGGGAAGAGGGTATTTGAGATGGGTCTTGAAAGATGGATAGGATTTGTCAAGAAGGGAGGGAGGTAGGAGGCACTTAGGTAGTAGACACAGCAGGGATACATGCATGGTGGCATGGACGTGCAGAGCAAAGAGAAAAGAAAGAAATGGTGGATATTTCTTGACTGTAGTCTCTATCCTGGGAGTAGATAGAGATAAGGTAAGAAAGATTAGTTGGAAACCAGTCATGGCAAGCTTGGCTATGTTAAAGCATCATCTTCTGAAACCATGCAAGCCCTTCAAACGTTGATGGGTAAGGAAGTGAGTTGCTTCAGACCGTGCAGGTGATAGGAGTTAGGTCACCTGGAATTCAGATCTTCTGAGTTGTAGTCTAAAGATCATTCTCAGGGGCCCCAGCTACTAGAAAGGGGCCCGTGGGGTCACAAGACCTGTGGCCCAATACACCACACATAAAGACCCAAAGACTTTTCTATAACAGTCTCAGTGTTAAGAAGTGGGTTCCATGAAAGTGAAAGACAAAAATGACATTTATAATGATTCCCCCCCTGGTAGCTTCAGGGCTTTCTCCAGGGTAGAGGGCATCAGTTACTTATCAATGCAAATCAGTAGCATGCAGCAGGTTGGCATCAGGAAGGACAGAAGGGCATTGCATTAGAAACTGCAGAGGGAATTTAAAATTGACCAAATGCAATTACCAAAGTTGGAATTTGGCCAAGGTCTCGGGATTTAATATCACCACTCCTCCCAGGTCCTTGCAAGGACCCTCTGTGGTCAGAGACCTTAATTTTATTGTTCCTGTAAAATTCATGGGATAACATTTCTCAGCTTTCCTACCACCCCCAAACCAGGACTCTTTACTTTCTTTTCTTGGCCACAGTGCTTCCAATATGGCTTTGATTGCTGCTGCTGACACCAAGACACTTTCATTGCCCCTGAAGGCCATTTTATTTATTGGTGCTATGTTTCTAAAAGATGCATTTCCTTCCACCAGTATGTTCAGCTGGCCACGTAATAGCATAGGCTGACATTTTGGTCACCACTCAGGAGAGCCGCAGATTGTGTAAATTTCACAGCTCTGCATGTCAATTGTGAGGTACCTTGAAAAAATTTTGTACAGGTTGACTTTGCTTTAAAAAAATCATAGAAAATATACAATTGTAGAAAATAAAGCAAGAAGTAGAATTTAAATGTCAAGAAGGTTTAATTATTATGCATATACATACCTAACTTATTATAATGAAAACTAAAGCATAACTGAAATTGAAATAAAGGTATAGGGATAATATTGCAGAATATTTGAAAAGTCATGTGACAAACATCAAATGCCAATAGTTAAATAGGAAAAATGTGATTGAACTATTCATTAAAAAGGAAATGTAGTTCCAAAAATATTTGGAACAGTATTGAACTTTGCTAGTTATCAAAGAAATGCAAATGTAAACAATAAAGAACATTTTTACACTCATTGTTGAAAAAAGACTTAAAACCAATTTTGCTAATGAAATTTTGGGATTACTGGTACACTACTACATTTTCATGATGCTAAAATTAATAGACACAACTCTTTGAAGAAGTAATTTGACAATTAAAATTAAGATCTTAAAAATGCTCTATTCTTCAACCCAGAAATTTCAATACTAGAAATTTACCTAAAGAAATAATTCAAAGAGGAAATTGTGTCCACATAGACATTGATTATAAAATGCAATAGTTAGCTAAGGTTAATATCCAGAATATACATAGAATTTCTACAACTCAAAAAAAAAAAAAAAAGAACTTCTACAACCCCATAACAAAAAAGCAGCTCAACTAAAAAATGAGTAAAGGGTTTGAACAGATATTTCTTTGAAGAAGATATACGAATGTCCAGCAATCACATGAGAATATGCTCAACATAACTCATCAGTAGGTAAACACAAATTAAATCCACAATGAAATATCTCGTACAAAAACAAAAGAAAAAAGGAAGAAAAAAAGAAAATAGCAGATGTTAGCAAGGATGTGGTAAAATTGGAACCCTTGTGCACTGTTGGTGGAATGTAAAATCGTGCAGCTTCTATGGAGAAAAGTGTAATTTCTCCAACAAATTTTAAAAATTGAATTACTATATGATCCTGCACCTCCACTTTTGGAATATACCCTCAAAAATTGAAAGCTAGGTCTTGGAGAGATATTTGTAAATCTTTCTCCATAGGACCATTATTTACAAGAGTCAAAATGTGGAAGCAACCCAAGTGTTCATTGACTGACAAATGGATAAACTAGAGGGGGTATAACATTCAATCATGTAATATTCACCCTGAAAATAGAAGGACATTCTGACACGTGCTACAATGTAGATGAATTTTGAAGACCTCATGCTGTGAAATAAGTCATTCACAAAAAGACAAAATACTATATGATTCCACTTACACGAGGTCCCTAGAACAGTCAAATTCAAAGAGGCAGAATGTAGAATGGTGGTTACCAGGGGTTAGTAGTATAAGGAATGGGGAGTTATTGTTTAATGTGCATAGCTTTGGGGTCTTGCAGTAGAAAGAAAAGGGTTCTGCATGCCGGTTGCATAAGAACATGAATGTACTTACTACCAAACTGTACATTTAAAAATAGTTAAGATAGTAAATTTAATGCTATGTGTATCTTAGCACAAATAAAAAAAAAAACAGTGGTAACCTGATCTTTTAGGAAGTAGGAAAATTATGGTCAATATTGACATGTCAATACAACCATTAGATGTTCTAGTTATACATAGTATTAGAAATCTTATGCTATTTAAATTTTAAACAATTAAAAACTCATAGACATGTAATAAAATAGAAAAATTAAAATAAGTAGAGTGTTAAGATGTGTAGGACTGTGTATGTATAAACTCTGTGATGTTTTATTTTTATTATTCAGTAATATTTGTGAAAGAGATGAAACTGGTACTACTCCTTCAAAAAGAGGGTTTTAACATCTTTCCTCTTATGAGAAAGAATAAAAAATAAAAGTTCTTTTCTAAGTCTTTAAATTTTAATTCAAGTATAGTGAACTTACAGGTGTACAATATAGTGATTTGATGATTCTATACATCACTCAGTGCTCATCATGATGAGTGTGCTCCTAATCCCCTTCTCCTTTAGAAACAACTGTTCTTCCTCCCCTTGGAAAAATGCACACATAAGTAACTTGTACACAGAGAAGTCCCTTTAGGGGAGAAATCAAAAGATGTTTTTAGATTGGGATAAGAGCAATGAACTAACTGCAATTTCAACCATGAACTACAGAAAATAATAAGGATACAAAGAAACTGAGAATATTACTTAACATTTTGTTTTAGCATATTTAATTTGTGATTCATTTTTAATATTATTATTGTTTTATTGATTTTTTCTTTTATATGTAGGGTATTATGAGATTAGTAAGCTTACTTTGTTTTTGTTCACATCTAATTCTGCAAAAGCAATTTGCTATTGAACTATATCTCCAATTTTGTAATTTACAACAACAGAAAAATATGATTTGGTAAATATTTTTATGATATGCAGTTTTTAAGGGATACCAATGTTAGCTTTATATATTTATTTATTCAATAAGTGTACTTTAAAAAAAAGATTTTATTTATTTATTCATCAGAGACACAGAGAGAGAGGCAGAGACATAGGCAGAGGGAGAAGCAGGCTCCCTGCAGGGAGCCTGCTGCGGGACTCGATCCCAGATCCTGGGATCATGATCTGAGCCAAAGGCAGATGCTCAACCACTGAGCCACCCAGGTGCCCCTAAACATAATTTTTTTCTTCACAAAATAAGTTATAACTGATATTTAAAATTCACAAACATGATGGATGTTTCTAGATGCTATTTAACAGGCCACATATTTTCTAACTGCAAAAATGGCTTAAGAGCTCTCATTCCCTTTGTGATAATAAAATGTTCTGTGTGCATCAGTGAAATCATATGAAACCACCATATATAAAACAATTAAGCTTTAAATGAAGAGTTCATTATGAAGCAGACTGCAGGAGAAGGGATAGAAAGATTGATAGCACAGAGCTACGTGTCCCCAAGATGTAGCTCTGCTTAAGCACATGAAAGTGAAACCACAGAAAACACAAGAAGAAGGGACACTCACAACAGGTCCTACCATACTTGACTGGACCTTCCTACTGTTTGCCCAAGACCCAGCTTGGGTTGGGTGTTCAACTTTCTGACTGGTGATAAATTCTTGAATGTTTTCTGACTTCTCTATGCCTAGAGATTAAAAATGCCCTTTATCTCAAAAGGTAAGTTACTGATAGGGATGATGGTGAGGGATGATGCATTTAAATCACCTACCCTAGTGTCTGGTCCATTACATGTGAACAGAAAATGAAAGTTCCTGCCCCCACCTCTTGACTTAAAAAGAATTTCTGATTTGTTTCTTATTCCCAAGGAACCACAGGTACCATAAGGGAACCACAGCTGATACTAATTCTTATTCTCCCCAAAATCCAACACAATTCTCTACCCGTGATAGGCACTTGATATACATTTATTGATTAACACAAGCATTCAATAAATGCTTTTTTTTTTTTGCTCGATCAACATTGCAGTAGGAAATGTATGGTTTTAAAATGCTTTCCTGATTTATTGTGAGAAGTCCAAAGTACTAAACAAAGAGTAACTGGGGGAGCCAGCTCCTAGCTGACTATTTAAGAAGAGGGAAAGATCCTTACTCGAATTGTTGTAATAATTACGATTCCTTGGATTTATGCATTCCAATATACCTTACAAGGAATTATCCTCTATAACCTTATCCTCAAAACAATATGTAAGAAAGCTAAGAAGCAGTAATTATTATTACCATTCTCACATGAGGCTCAAACTGGGTCACGTGATTTGCAAATATATAGGAAATGTCAGCAAAGGGTCCTGAACCCAGGTCTGCCATACCGTGTTCTCTCTACAATACTGCTTTGGTTTGTAACAGAACAAGATGTGTTCCAACACAAGCCCTCGTAACAGCCTTGCAGATTTGACTTTATGATTTGCCTATCTCCATGCAACACAGAACTCATCAGTTTCTTCATCACCTGGCTTCAGAGTGCTTAGCTCTCAGTCTACACCTAGTGTTGCATTGTGGTTTTTTTGACACAAGTTGACTTCCCCTTGAGAAAGACACAAAAAGATTATTTTTATTAAAATCATTGTAATCATCATTATTATTTTGTATGGACTGCTCACCAATGCTTTTCATATTCCATTCATATTAAATGATTATCATTTTTGAATTTTTTTTTTTTACCTTTGAAGATCCACAAGTCAGACCTAAGGTTCTGAAAAGAATCTTAGTGTAAAATAAGTGGGTAAAATTGTCTAGTCTGCGAATTAATTAGACAAAGTTGGCATCTCCAGAGGGAGACTGTCAGCATCTTTCCCAGGCATTGTTGATGGCAGCTGTCTGTCATGAGCATGAGTGCCATGCGATTTGGCTTCACAAGCTGGTCTTGCTGATACAACAACCTGAAATCTTGTCACTTAAGAAACTCTGGTGCATTAGGGAACATTAAATCATGTGGCTGCCTTTATTATCCCATTGGCATGTCTTAATCTAAGATATGGGACAAAAATTGGAACTGATTGACAACACAATTCAGGGATACGGAAACAACATGCTATGATAAATGTTTCTTTCCTATAAGCCTTGCATCTCTTCTCATGCTTGAAGCCAATCAATCATTGTTTGCCATGCACCTACTACGTACAAAGTACTGTGCAAGGATTATGGAGAAAAGTATTCTAAATCTGACTCATTCTCTGCTCTCAACATTTTTTTAGAATCTCAGAGAAGGTAAGTGTAGACAAACAAAATATCACAGAAAGAAGATGGGATGAGAAGTAGACAATTACAGAATGCAAAGGAATTTAGAAAAAATAATTTAAAAAATAATCACCCCGATTGCTTCCATCTGGCAAATTGTCTCCTCTATGAACATTCCTTGGTTTTAAACTATTCTCTTAATCCTTAACATCCCACACTCTCACTTTGTATCCTAAAATTTACTTCTTCCTAAATTAATCATCATCTAAAACATTAAGGTTTCTTTCCGCCTCTGCCATTCCTACTTTTGGTATTAGGGAGAAATGAGTTAGTTCTGCTCATTAAGTGGTTTTAAATATTATGTTTTATTTTCTGCTAATAGAAGTCGTGCCATCCACATAGTAAAAATTTCAAAGGGAATAGGAAAGAGGGGATATCCAATTGTCTGGAATCAAGCACATGACTTCCGGCTTGGGACCATCTCTTACAAAGGACACTGGGGGAGAGACAACATCTGACAGCAAAACGTGCATCCTACTACTGAAAATTTTAAAGGTCAGACTGCAAGTGACCTGCTCTTATATGTGAATTTCACAGTGACTAAAGAACAAATGTTCTGAAGAGATTAGCTGGATAAAATGACTATTATAAACTCACCATTTATGTATGTCAGGACAAATGGAGCAGCCTAAGAGCATTTTTTTTCTGAATTTCTTTGAGGTATGACAGAGAAAATTAATTTGAGACTAGAGAATAGGAAGGGAGAGTTATAAATTTGGAATTTGACAAATAAGGCATGCTTATACAATGTGCCAAGACTGAAATAAAAAATGAACTTATGAGAAAATCCCAAGTCCTTGGGAAGAAGTCTCTTTTCTTAAACATTTTTGCCAGTCAGTCCTTTTTCTATTTTTTTCTTTCCTTCTTTTTGTTGTTATTCTTGTTTTATTGTGTTTCTAAAGTCTTGAGCCATAATCAGATCATCACCACTGTCATCATTATGGGAAAAAAAATGCCTTAAAAGTGGGTGTGCGTTATTTCTGAGTTGTGTACAAGCTAGCACATAAACACTAAGTTCCATTTTAAGCTTTAAGCCATGAGGTGGGGTGGGGGATTTATGGAACCTACTAAAATTAAAAAAATAGTATTTTTATATATATGTATTTACATATATATGATATGTATATAGGGCAACTATAAATTTATAGTGCTAATTTTTCATATGCATGTATACACCAGTGCCCACATACACAGCCCACACACAGCAAGCAGTACTCTTACTATATATATGTATGTGTACACACAAACACACATGTACAATCCTTTATATAGCTCTTTGTCCATCTGTTTAAGAATTTGCCATACATTCCCTTCAATAGAATTAAATGTGCACATGTGTTTCCAATTTAAGATCAGGTGAATCCATCTCTTTATTTCTACACTGCACATGGTATATAGTGCCAAAAACACAGTAGGCGGTTAGTAAATATTACTTGAATTAAACTGGATTGAATGGTGAATACCACAAGTAATGAATTAAATCAATACAACATTGATACGATGGGTAACACAGGCACAATGAGACTTGGCTTAAAACTATAATCAGAATAGTTCAAGTCCTAGAGTGTGGAAGTATTATGGTGCAGTAAAGAGGGCATACCCAGGCATGGAAGTCCCAGAATCTGGGTGTGAATCTCAGCTCTGCTGCTGAAGAGCTGGGTGACTGGGGGCAATTTATTTAACATCTCATAATAGTACTTGCCTGTTGAGGCATGAAACATCAAACTAAATAACACATACAGGGAACTTTTAGGCATTAAGTACTTGCTACATGTTACACACTTTCTCCTTTTCTGCTCTAAGTTTCAGCTGTTTAATATTTGGAAGGAATAGCTTTGCCTTTCCTGGAATTTAAATGTGCCCTCCCCTTCCTCCTTAAAATTAAATGTTTAAAAATTTTAGACCTTTGAATTAGTTCAGTCTCACTATCCATTATTTTATGCAGCAAGAATGTATCTTCCAGTGGAATAGTTAACTGTGCCGCGTCCACTTTTACCCACTATGCTAATATTGATGAGACCTCCTGGTCGGGCACTAACAAGGTGGCAGGGCAGTTAGGACGGGGAGAGCAAGACTGTAGAGGCTGTTACCACAGACAAATCTTCCTCCATCCTCTGGGCCCCTATCTTTAAAATGAGATAGCTATATTGTATATCAGGGTTATCCTGAGTTTAAAGATTTTTATTTATTTGAATTTATAAGAAACAACAGAAACAGAAGTAAGTGGGGAAAAAAGGAGAGTTATTTGGCCCCATAGGAAAATGGATTCTTTTTTTTTTTAATTTCCTCTGTCCCTTAAGTGTTCAAATTAAGATGCACCCCCTTTCAGCCAACTCTCCATAGCTAAAAATGTAGATCCTTGATTATACTTGCTTTGTATTTAAATTATTGCTTCAAACAATGGCAGTTAATCTTTTTCTCATATTCTGTCTTTATGCAACCTATCCTCTTTAACTGCTCGCTTAGAGCTTGCTGTGTGTCAGCTGCCTTGGTGAGAGGGGCACTGCACAAAATAAGACATGGTCCCTGTTGCCAACTAAAAGACAGAAAGAGAGACAAGACAAGTGAAGGAGAATAAATAAGTTCTCTAATTAGGTCATGAGAAGATAGGGAGTCTTGAGGGGAGAGTGATTAATTCTGACTCAAGGAAGTAATGCTAAGTAATTTAAAATAAATGGATTGTAAATTTCCATACACTCTTCTCAAGATAACTATTTGCTTGAAAAATAATAATATTTGAGAATGATTCAAATTTAGCCCTGCAGTACTGCCCATAGAAGATTTTCTCCCAAAGTAATAGATGCCACCTGCCCTGATGAGAAAGGAATGATATGGGCAGGGGATTCTGACCAAACAGGCCTATCCATCAATCTTGCTTCCAATTCATTCATTGATTCATTCATTCAAAAAAATTTTATGAAGGAACTCCTCTGTTTCAGATACTGTCTGGGTGTTAGGGATATAGAAATAACTTAATTGACAAAGATTCACCACTGCTCCTTGGAGAAATGGCTGATTCCAGGAGTGGGGCAGGTAATACACAAGATTAGCCTAGAGCATCTCTTAATGCCAGAAAGTAAGAAAGTGGTAAAAAAAATTGATAGGAATATGTCAAATGGGCACCGGAGTGATTAAAAGAGTTCCCATTGGCCAAAACTAGGAAAATCTGAACAATAAAGGAAAGTAATATTGAAATATAATCCAAAGTATAAAGTAGAATATCTTCAAATATATACTGATAAAAATAAATGACCAAATAATTTATTAAATTGGTAAGAAGGGATAAATATCCCATGAAGAATAATTCCAAATAATTTACAAGATACTCTGCCTCCTAGAGTTGGGAGTACAACTGTCCCTCCTTAAATGTGGACTATACACAGTGACTTCCTTCCAAAGATTACAATATGGAAGACTCGATGGAGGGGAAGTAACAGGACACTGGAGAAACCTGACAAACACTGCATCAGCCAGGTGACAAAGGTCAACACCATCAGTCACAAATCATGTTGATAGTATGCACTCTCTATATGTAATGAAAATGGCAAAAAAGAAAGAAGAAAGAAAGAAAGAAAGAAAGAAAGAAAGAAAGAAAGAAGAAAGAAAATGGCACTTTACCTCTGTGAACTTTCTCTCTAAAACTCATCAGTCTAATCATGAGAATAACATCAGAAAATTTCCAAAAGAGGATATTTTAGATATTCCTAGAATATATCTGACCAGTACACTCTAAAACTCTCAAGATTATCAAAAACAAAGAAAGTCCAAGAAACTGTTCAAGCCAAGGGTACCCTAAGGGCACGTGGCAACTCAATGTAATGTCGTGTCCTGGATGAGAGCCTGGATTAGAAAAAGGGCACTATAGAAAAACTAAGGAAATATGACTAAACTACAGGCCTTAATTAATAATAATAATGTTTCAATATTGGTTCATTAACTGTGACAAATGCACCATAGGAAAGGGAGATGTTAATAATATGATAAACCGGGTACCAGGTATATGGGAACTCTCTGTGCTATATTCTCAATTTTCTAAAAATACAAAGTTGTTCTAAAAATTAAAGTATATTTAAAAAAATTTTTTACACTTAATGAGGCTTAATAACTTATACAAATATACAGTATATATACAAATATATTTATATATTTGTATATATTTATATATTGTATATATTTATACAAATATACAGTATGTATAAATATATAATATATTTATATATTGTATATATTTATACAAATATACAGTATGTCAGGTGAAAAAAATTCTGTAAAAAGGATAAAGCAGAAAAGGAGTAGAGAGTGCTGGGGGTAGTATAATTGTATCCAGAGCAGTCAGAAAAGGTCTACTGCAGAAGGTAACATTTGAACAAGGGCTTAAAAGGCAAGGCAGGGTTCACATAGCTAAGTGGAGAAAGAGATTCCAAGAAGATGGAATAGAAAGTGCATAGGCTCTGGGGTAGGAGCAGGCTTGTCATGTTTGAGGAATAGGAGGGACACCGATATGGCTGTAATACAGTGGAAGTAAGACATTTAATGGTTGGTCACCCCATGTAGTGGCCTTTTAACCACAGAGGAAGGTATGTATCTCTTATCCAAAGTGAGACGTGAAGCTGCTCATGGATTCTGAGCAGAGGATCACCATGATCTGATCTATTTTTTAATGGGATGGAGTATCTCTGAGTGTTGCCCTGATCACAGAGTGCTGGAAGACAAGCAGAAGCAGGTGAGGCTGTTGCAATTATCTAGATGGGAAACAACAGCGGGTTCAGCTGGGGACTTAGAGGTGGAGGTGGTGAGAAGGGGTTGATTCTGGATACATTTTTAATGTAGAGCCAATAGATTGCTAACTGTTGGAAAGAGGAGAATGAGGGAAAGACTCCATGGCACAAGGATGGATGGCCATCAACTAGAAAGGGGAAGATTGTAAAAAGAGCGGGTTTGCGGTGGAAGACCAGAAGTTTGTCATCAAGTTTCTTTTCTTTTACCTCCTAAATGTATTTCAGATTTACCTTTCTGCCATCTCCACTGCCACCTCTTCTCAGATATCCAGTGTTCTTTCTCTGGACTTTTGCCATGCCCACCCCACCCCTGCCCCACACACACACACCGGACACTCTGTTTCATTCTTATCCTCCTCCAACCATTTTCCTTCCTGGAAATGCATATGATCTTTTAAAAATGTAAGTGGACCCGGGGCACCTGCAGGGCTCAGTCAGTTAAGCATTGGACTCTTGATTTTGCTCAGGTCACGATCTTGAGGTCCTGAGATAGAGCCCCTTGCCAGGCTCCCTGCTGAAAATTCTCTTTTTCCCTCTCCCCCTGGCCCTACCTCCTGCTGCACTCTCTTTCTCCTCTCTCTCTCTCTCTCTCTCTCTCTCTCAAATAAATAAATATTGAAAAATAATTAAAAATGAAAATGTAAATGGATCAAAGCATTCATTGCATTAAGCTGTCCAAGTGATTTCCTTTCACGCACTGTAGCTAAAATCCAAATTTCTGCGTGTAACTTCAACCTCATGCCCTTAACTCACAAGGCACCAGCTCATATTGGTCTTTTCTCAGTTATACTGCACCAAGTTCTTTCTTTCCCTGCCCTCCTTCCCCATTCTCCGCTTCTCACCTACCCTGCACCCCTCCCCTGGAGCTTTTGCACCAGCAGTTCCTTTTGCCTAGAACACATTTCACATGAGTAGCACCTTCTTGGTCATTGTACCTTTTTGGCCTCAGAAAGCTCTCTCCTCTTTGTTCTTAAACCACGCTCCCCCTCTTCTTGTTATTCTGTCTAAGGTACATGTTTATTTCTTACCATAATTTGTCATTTTGGTGCTTTTGTTTGTCTCTTTTCCCATCTAATCTATAAACTATACAATCAGGGGCCAGATCTGTTTAATCCAATAATTTATTCCAAGTGCTGAATAGCCATAAACCATATTGGGAGCTTAATAAATATTTGATGAATTGATATATTTTGAGGTTTTCTTATTATTTTATTAACACATTCCTTGGGCAGGTTTTTGGCCTCAGTTTTACAACCTCATCCTGGATGCCACACTATGGAGTCCATAGAGTCCGTATGGAAACATCCATGAATGCCTAAACTGCAGACGTTGCTTTGCAGCTAGTGTCAATGATAGAATCTCATTGAGTGGGCCTCTGTGTTCTGCTCAAGTGGAGTAAAAATAGGCACTGCTTAGCAACCAGCATTTCGTACTGAGCTCTCTCCTCAAGGAAGGCAGAGTAATGCTAGGGCTAAAACGGTGAGGGGATTTAGGAACTAGTAAGTATATTAAACAATTAGGGAAAAGTGCTTTTGAGAAAATGTTCTGAACAGTTGCTCCAGAAAATAACACAAACCTGACAGGTTCATGATGAATAGACCCCTTTTTACAGTAAACCTTTGCATCATCTAAATTAGGGAGTACACTCAGGTCAGATTACAAAAGGTTCTTCACATAAACCGAAATAGAACCATAGCACACAAATCTTCCCTAACTCTCCTGTTTAACTTGATTCATTGCTCCTATTACCACATACCCACCAACCATGGAGATAAAGTTAAAACCAAATTAAAAACTGAGCTTTGCTTATCTGGGGCTTTTACTTTGGGTTTGACTATTAATTCTAATCAGCCAGCTGGTATATCCAAGTCACAATTTTGTTTCTGCCACTTCATCTCTGTACAAACTTGAGTAAGTCACTTTTGTGCTCTGAGACCCATTTTCCTCAACTGTCAAGGGTCGTGATTCAGTGACCTCCAAAGCCTCTTTGACATCTAAAGGTAAGTGATGGAATTATTTTTTTGTCAACAATCTAGCTTCCATAAAGAGCTATTAACATGCAATTTATCTTCTAAAAATGTAATGATTTCAAGAGATATAGAATGAATACAATACATTTACATTTTCAGTACCAGGCACTCTCACTTATACATCTCATTTAATTCTTCCAACAGCCTTTTGAGGAAGTTTACAGACAAGAGAACTAAAGCTTGGGAAAGCAAAATGTATAGACTTAAATTATACAGAGCTAACATCTATAAGTAAAACTAGTATTTTAATCCTGATTGCTTGATTCTTATGTATAGGGAACTTTCTCTCATATTACACTTAATTTACAGTAAAATTAGGAAAATAAGTTAGTAATTTATTGTCTTTCTGCTCCAAATGTATCCTTCAAAACATACTCTGATCAACACTGAAATTTTTATGATCGTTTCTCCTTAAAAGTGAGCACCAAGATTTCTCAGTAGCTCAGTAGAGGGCGCTAGTGGGACATTGGAGAAGGAAGAGGCCTCACCTGCTGATTGGGGATCCGCAAAGCAGGTGTGAAAACAGGCCTCAGCCATGACCCCAGGAGACAGTCTCTCTGGGATCCTGGAGCCTCTGTCTGAGGGTAACCCTCTCGCAGACACCTGCCCAGACTCTGGGTGAGTCCTAACCTCCTGTGGCCCAGAGGCTCACACACCCAGCAGTGGTTGCATCTGTAAAGTGCTTCCCATCCTCAGCATGGCCTGCCCTGCTCTGAAGCTCGTCTGCCCTGGTAGTGCCCCTACACCACAGATTGCTGACTTCCTGCAGCTCACCTGTAAGCAGAGGATTGTCTGTTGCTCGCCCTGAATCTTCAGCCCAGTTCCAGCTGTCTCTGTTATCCTGTGGCTGAGCCATACCTTCTTCAGCGAGGTCTGAACTTGTTCCAAGTATGTGCTTTCTTGGCACCCCATCAGCCTCAGGGTACCATACAGAGTTTCCTTATATCTTGCACGTATTCCCTTATAGTGATTAATTATTTTTTATATTCGACTTCCCTTGCTTAATCTAAGTGGTTTCTATTTATCTCTTGACTGGACCCAGACTGCTCCCAGTGGAATTAATTGTGATACATTTCAGTGGAGTATTGTATTTACTGGAGAGAGGATGAAGCTCTCAATTATTTTAAAAAATAGCATCTTAGAGAATATCATAGTTTAGAAAAGATAACTTTCAATAAATATTGATCTCAGGCTCATACTAATGGAATTAATTACGTAAAGAGAGAAGATTGTCAATGACAGGTCTAGCAACCAACACTAAGGAAGGGTTGAGAAGCAATTCGGGTCATTGAAATATGCATATTCAATTTGGTTCCAAAGCTCTGTCCCTTTGCCCCCTACTTTTAATATGGTGAAACCATTTTTAAAAGGAGGGTAGGAAGTATCAATACAATTAGGAGTGAAGTTGACTCCTCATCATCCTTAGGAAGTTTGTCTGGATATTTCTATCTTTTAGGAACTTGTGTCTATCTCAACTGGAGAGAAGGTTCTGGTGGAGTGACACAGAAATCCATCTTGTGTCTAATTTGGTTCAATGTTTCTGCTACTGGATTAAAAATAAAGGGGAAAGATTTGTTAAACTTTCAAATAACGGATGCTGGGAGGAATAATAGATGTATAGGTGTAGAATAAAGAACCACAAAGATCTGTGTGGAGTTGAAGCTAAGAACTCTAACAATGCTAAATGAAAGCTAAGTTTTCTGTAGATTCATATTTTAAGACAAGTTCCTAAAATTTTTTAAAGATTTTATTTATTTATTTGAGAAAGAGAGCACAAGCAAGGGAAGAGGCAGAGAGAGGGGGAGAAGCAGGCTCCCCACTGAACAGGGAGCCCAATGTGCGGCCCAGTCCCAGGACTCTGGAATCATGACCTGAGCCAAAGGCAGACACTTAACTGCCTGAGCCACCCAGCTGCCCCAAGTTCCTAAAATTTTATGACTCTCCCCAAAGAGAGAAAGTTTACTATTTTCTCAATAAGAAATAATGTGTATTGCCTGTCTCTGCTGATTGCTTTTGGTAAATGTGAAACCCTTGATGAATTTTCAGAAACATTCATAAATGTAAAGAATTCGCTGTCCTGATCTTCTTTTCTTTTATCAGTTCCTAAGGATCAGACATAGATTGTGCCTACCCAAAACCATAAATCTGGTCAATTCAGGTTGAAAAGAAAAGCAAGTCAAATGAGTGGGAAATAAATCAAGGAGATGTCAGTTAGAAAACAACTGACATCAGATGATTCAGTTTTTCAGTTTCCGTGTCCATATGAATGTCTCATGCAGTATGTGTAACCACAGACCGTTTGAGGTGTGTCAATGGAAGCTATGAGAAGATAATATTAGTCCATAAGCAAAAATGAGCTACCATATGTATGTGCCTTAGATCAAGTCACCTTAAAGGATTTTATAATAATTGAGAATAAGTGTAATAATAACAATTGATCATAATTACTGAGAGCACTCTATTTTCCAAGTACTATGGTAAACAATGTACTTGTCTTAAAGATTAAGTAATTTGTTAAGTTCATACAGATGTTGGCTTAAAGCTACTTTTCTGCACTGCCAGAGGTGAAGGGAGACTGGAGGTCATTTGGTCCACACCTCATTTTGTGGGAGAAATATTTCTGAGAGGAACAATGATGTGTATGACATGGACTCAGAATCCGAACTCAAGTCTATGTCTCCTGACTCCTTGTCTGTTACATTTTTGTTACATTTTCCATCACACAAAGCTCATAAGGGACATCAGATCCTCCTTGATGCTACAGAGTATGTATTTCTGAATCTGCCTATATACAGAGTAGGATAGGATGGAGGTGGGAGTGGGGAAAAGAGGCAATTATTGAATGAATTTCAATCAGAGCCTATGGAGTTGGTAATGTTCAGATATGGATAAGTAGTTCAATACATATCTTTATGCTTACTACGGGACAGTGACTGTGCCAGGTGCCATAGGAGAGCAATAAATCAATCAGATATCAATCTTCCCTTCAAAAGAATTATATAAGGTATTTTAGCAGAAGAATATGCATCGATAAACTATTTTAATGCAGGCAGCCTTGCTTAAGCCCACAAGAAATTTCTTTAGAAGAGTATTGGCTTGGGCAATTAACTATATTGTATTGTAAGTTCCGTGACTAAAAGTCCAGTCTTTGAATTATGCTGCCCCCTGAGTTTGAATCCCAGATATTAAACTAGTCAGAGAAAGGCAAGAAGGAAGAAAGGAAGGAGAGAGGAAGAGAAGAAGGGAGTAAGGGAAGGAAACAAATGCCATCCTGTACAGAAGAGGTACTAATTGATTCCAGTGTATAAAGTACTCCTTGTCCCCAGGAAAGTCATGGAAGGCATCTGAACTAAGCTTGGAAGACTTTATAGAGTTTCAGTATGTGAGTAGGATCATCAAGTTCAAATTCTGTCTTATTCTCAGAGTTGTAAGAAATTTATAAAAATGAAAAGTCAATTGAAAATTTCTCTCTTTTCACCATTCTAGGTGGGTAGGTAAGACTTTGTATCTATCCTAAAGTCTAGGGCTGAGGGCACCAACTTCCAGCCTGTGGGCCAAATTTTGTCACAGATATATTTTATCTGGGTCCATAAAGGGTTTTTAGACACTTAAAATTATTTGCCAACCTTTAAAAATCAAGACACTTTTCATAAATGTAAACACAGCATTTTCTGTATCTCTAATTGTGGTAGAAACAGATATGCATGATTAAGATAATGTAGAAATTATTGTCTAAGTTTTCTGGACTCTATAAGCCCTCCCAGATTCCTGCATGATCCTGAAAGAAGGAGGTGACCCAGCTGCCCCTCTAAAAAATAGTGACTGAGATAACATTTCCTGTCAGTTTTTCTGGGCAGACACAAATCTAGATATACACCATTCAGGATAATTGAGTTTTTTGGCATAAAACCAAAAAAAAAAAAAAAATCCTATCTTTTCACAGGTATAAATGGAAGTAGAAGGAAGCATACTAGGTTGAGAGAAGAGGCAACAGCTCAAAATATGCTCAGTGAAAGTAAATAGGTAAGGAACAATTCTGTGGGGGTGGGATAGGTGATGGTAAAGGGAGAAATGAAGTGAGAAATGGAGAACTCAGTAGATATGTGTGGTCACATCACAGAAGCTCTGGAATGCCAAAGTACGGAGTGTCTTCTAAGCTCTTTTCCCCTTACTTATTCTTTTTTGAGAAGAAATTTCAAAAATGTACTATAACAATTTGAACAAAAAATAAAGTTAAAGAAAAAATATTCGATCATAATCCCATTTTCAATGAGAATTTTTTCCCCCTAAGTTCTTGTCCATCATTTATTACAGTCCCTAAATATTCTCTAAAATACATCTGTAAGGAGGGATGCAATGTGGATGAACAATTCAACCTAAATATTCTCTAAAATACATCTGTAAGGAGGGATGCAATGTGGATGGACAATTCAATCCCACAATTACTTCATGGTCAAATAGTGTTTTAGTGCTTGACTTTCCAAGTGCTTCCATACACATTATCATTTAAGTCTCACAACAATGAAAGGTAGGTGAAATTATATTTCCTACTAGATGGAGCTAAATCTCGCGCTTTGTGTCTCTAGGTCCATGCGTTATAATTCCCAATTAACACCGTGGGACATTTGATCTTAATGCTCTGGGTAGCTCTGGGCACAGAGAGGCTATACTCCACGGTATAGGGCTTATGAGGACAGACTAACCTAGAACCAGGTGTGTTAACCAAGATGGGGCAGAAATTGAGCATTGGCAGTAGGCTAGGAGGGACCAGCCTGCAAATACAAGCCTTATATTTTAGGAGGGAAATGGGACAAGAGTGAGATATGCTCAGGAGTCCCACCTCTGTAGGGCGGAGGAGGTTACTGAGCAGACCCATAGTCTATGTAGGAACCACCCACAAAAAGTAAGGAAAATTCTATATCTACAGCCCCTTGAGTATATGAGGAAGACACGGATTCAGAATTGTAATAAAGACTTCAGGAAAAAGAGAGAGTCAAGAGTGTTTCAAATGGCAACGCTTCTCAACTTTTCAGGTGCATTAGAATCACCTGGAGGCGTTTCAAAAATGCTGATTCTGATTGAATAGGTCTGGGATAGGACCTGAGATCCTGCAGCTCTCAGAAGCTCTCAAATTTTGTGGATGAGGATGGTTCTCTGCTGAGTAGCAAAGCTCTAAAGCAAAACAGTCCAGACAGATCAGCTGTCAGGGGCCCTAGAGCTGTCTTAGGTGAGGATCCCTCCTGAAAACTCCAATGTCTAAACTAGCAAGTGGGGCTCATTCAGCCTCTGCTAGAATGAAAGAGCTCAACACAAGGCTAAGCTTGAGCCAGCTCCCCAGGGCTCTGTATGCTGACAGTTGTGATGGAAAAGAGTCTCAATTCAACAGGGAAGCACTCCTAGGAGCCACACAAGCCATGCAGGGCCATTCCAAAGTAGCCATTTGACATGTAAATACTTTTAAAACAGGCCCTCATATCTTTGCAGAAGAACTGGAGTCAGTCATTTTAGACCCTGCTCTGGGTCAGGGGGAGATACTAAGTATGAGATTTTTACCGTTTAAATCCTGGCAGTAAATATGGGAGTATAGCTCAGCTTCCATAGCCTCCCCAAGAGAGCTGAAAATAGGATTCATTGGGAGAGAATGTCATCTGCTGTGTTTGAGATTGAAACAAAAGCCAGATGGAACCCAAAGGTAGAAGAGGTGGGGCAGATAGGAAATGCCCACCATGGGCTATATAAAAAGCAAGATAAGAGACTTATATTTTACCCTTTGAAACAAAAGGGTGTCAGGGAAGTATTCACCTTGAAATGTGGTGGTCAGCTGTCTAATGTCAAAAAGCTAGATACCAGTTAAAACAGCAAAGACAGATCTTAATCAGTAATATGCTATTGCAGTGACAAAAAAGTTCAGTGTGAAATGAATTCAACTTTGATTTGCAGAGAAGTGACTGGGCATTTAAAGAGATAACGGGGGTGGGCGTGGGGGGGCGTGGGGAAATGCCTGAGTGGCTCAGTGGTTGAGTGTCTGCCTTTGGCTCAGGTCATGATCCCAGGGTCCTGGGATCAAGTCCTGCTTTGGGCTCCCTGCAGGGAACCTACTTCTCCCTCTGCCTGTGTATCTGCTTCTCTCTGTGTGTCTCTCATTAATAAATAAATAAAATATTTTAAAAATAAATAAAAAAAGAGACAATGAGGAAATAAGGGCTCAGCAGAGTCATGAAAGTAAAAAAAATAAAAATTACAAAAAGCAGGAAGGAGAGAGTGGTCCCTGTGGAACCCATGTGGATTTGTTATCTGGTGCTTATCAGACTTAGACTCTTGGTTTCCAATACAGGCTGGGAGACAGGGGCCCTATTTCAGATGTTGGCTGGAACAAGCTATAAATTCTTTTGGCCAAGGCCTTAGTTTCCTTCAAGAGGACTTAGGGTCCTCCTAGGGAGAGAGCCTTACGTTCCTAGAAACTCTGACAGTATTTTGTTCAAGTCCTTGCAGGCCAACATTGAGGCCTAGGCAAGAAGAGGGCTCAGAGGAGCCTGGCTGGAGCTGGGTCAGGAGAAAATCTTTGTCACTAAATACTGTGACACTGGGGGTTTCGGGGAAGTTCCTAAATGGCTCCACCTTCGGGAAATTCTGAAGCCTGGAAAATATGCCCACATTCAGCCCTTTGATATATGATATAATCAGAGCACCAAGCATACCATAAAAAAGAATCACCAGCCAAATTAATAATAGCAAAGTAAATCCACAAAAGATTAGTGCTGGAAGGAGTCAAAGTGTCCATCAACACAGTCGCATCCTCACCATCCCCATCTCTGGTGCATTTCACAAATGTGGACAATGTCATCCAAGAAAAGGTCCATGTCATTCCCAAGATCATGCTTAGCTAGGGAGAGAGTCAGATATTTGTCAGAGATGTTTTAGGTAAGAAAAAAAAAAAAAAAAAAAGAGCTGCTGAAGCAGCGTGAGGAATTTGGTTTCACAAATACTAGGACTCTCCCCTCCTAAATGGAGCTTGCACTGCCTCCCCAGCCCTCCCCACACCCACATCCCTGTGCATCCTCCTGCAGCATCCACAGCCTCAGGTGTGGTGGGAGGCATGAGTCCCGATGCCATCTGTGCTGCTAGGATGCCCTGGTATTTCCACCCTCCACCCCCTGCGCCTCATCTCCACCCCTAGATTTTCTGCTTAGAAAAATATGCGCTGGAAGCAAAGAAGTGTTTGAGCTCATCTCTCTCCCTCTTTCCCTCCCTCCCTACACACACAAACACACATTTCTCCCTTGAGTCGGTTTGTCAAACGTTTTGTTATTTACCCTTTCGTGTCACAAATAAGTCTGGTCTTGCCAACATGAACCACATTGCAGTATTATTTATATAGCAGCAATTGCTTCCTGCATCTGTGATTATAACCTAGGGGAAAGAACTAGAGCACCGGCTGGTCTTTCAAGTGTTTCCTTTTTGCTTAAGTCATTAATGTTCCAACATTTGGAGCAGGTTGTCCGCCTTGGCTTTTAGCCGCTAAACTAACGTTACATTAAAGTGATAAATGATGCTATAAAAATGAGGAACCCCAGCTGAGGGATTAATGTGAGGTGCCCTTTAAAAAGGATTTAGATTGTGTATTTTGAATGTATTTGTGATGAGATTTCTTGAGCATTTCAGTAATACACCAGCTTTAAACGCTTGCATTCTCATGTTGTCTGTTTAAACAATGTCAGATCAACTCCCGCTTCATAGCCACCAAAGATAAATCTTCTCATTAAATGAAGCCCTTTTGGTCCGATCCAGATAGAAGCCCATGGTAGGCAAATGATTAAGCGGCTCCTCTGAACTCATTACCATTCATTCTGTCCACACTGCCTTCGTCTTCCTAATCTCTTCCTTTCTCTTTCCCTCCATGCACGCCAGCCTGCTTTTTCACACCAAGTGGGTGAAGCCTTGCTCTGACATCCTATCACAGGAGGGTGGTCAAGCAGAGGATAAAAAACTCTTCATTGTTGAGCACTCTGCTCTCCAGTCTTCCTCCTAAAACAGGGCCATTTTAAACACAGGACTTGAACCCACAACCCTGAGATCAAGAGTCAGATGCTTAACAGACTGAGCCACCTCGGCAACCCCTGAAACAGGACTGTTTTATGTTATCCTTAAGTTATTCTGGACCACTTAGGGGTTAGTTAAATAAAAGCTCAGACATTTTTCCGGTTTTGTCATAGGTGGATTTATTTTATTTTTACATTTGTGAGAAGCTTTTAAAGTAAAATTCTTGCTCCACCCATCCCCCAAGTACAAGCTGTTATAGTCAATGCATCATAAGACATATGTGGTAATATTTGCTAGGAAGATAATTATGTTTCCATTAACTAAAATACTGACATCAAATTATTAGTTTTTTCTTTTTTTTTTTTTTAAGTAGCCTCCACACCCAGCATAGAGCCCAACATAGGGCTTGAACTCATGACCCTGAGATCAAGACCTGAGCTGAGATCAAGAGTCAGATGCTCAACTGATTGAGCCACCCAGGTGCTCCAACATTAAATTACTTCTTAGTGTCACCTTTAGTGAGTAGATCTTTTCCCCCTCATACCTTTAATCTTAGGTCATTATCCTTTTCTTTTACTAGCACTCAAAAACAGTTATGATACAGGATGACGTAGGTATAAGAGGTGTCATAGCAACTAGAAGAAGCTGTAATTATTCTGCAGTGCTATCAGTTTGGTTTTGCAAGGAGTTATGTTCTTTTTTTTTTTTTTAAAGTGTACTTTCTTTTTAAGTTAAGGCAATTAGAAATCTGTGCAGATTGGCTATTACATGGAACTTTCAAAAGCACATCTGAGCCCAGTTTCTCAGCTTCTTATCTGCAACACAGGTAAAGAAAAGTGGGGAACTCAGGGGTTCTATTGCTAATTCAAGTCAAAAATGCTTTCAGTGATCCTTCTGTCTTTTATTTTTTTATTAACATTTTAAATGAAGGACTGAAGTCTTCTCAAACTTATCAGTTCTTCTTACCTCTCTAGTTTCCTTTCGTTCCTTTTAGATCAGAGTTGATTCACAACCTGGAAGATCATATGTCTTTGGGTACACACAAGACACAGGGGAAACTGTGTTCTTAAAAATTACATCCAAAAAATAAGTCATAATATTAATTCAAAGATGGCTTTTGGTCTACAGTAGGCAAAATCATTTTCCTGTATCAAAGACCCCAACTGGAAAAACCCATACAATGAGTAGGAATACAGCAGAAATACTGGAATCTGAGCTTTGCTTTTTGTGGATGGCCATTGTCAACTCCCCATTTCTCATCAATCACCAAAACCTTGTTTGAGTTTACTACTGTCTAAAACCAAGAAGTCTCTACTCTAAGTAAACCTTTATTATACAACTATTTGCATCTTGTTTTTACCTTTCATATTTTAAAAAATACTGTATTACCACCTCCATTTTCCCCTTCTTTTCCATTCCCTACCTTAAAAGACTTCTAAGAAACCCTTAATTATGGAAATTATTTCTCAACAGTAAGATGCAATTCTCTCTTTTTTTTAAAGATTTTATTTATTTATTAAGAGAGAGCACATGTGCAAGTGCGAGAAAAGGCAGAGGGAGAGAGAGAGTCTCAAGCAGATTCCACACTGAGTGTGGAGCCCCATGGAGGCCTCAATTTCACAACACTGACATCATGAGCTGAGCTGAAATCAAGAGTCAGGCTCTTAACCGACTGAGCCAATTCAGGTGCCCCAAGATGTAATTCTTCAGATTATGAGATCTTCATTCTGGCCAAACCTATTTTCTTCCAGGGCTTTCCTTAGCCATCTTCTGAACTAGCTTTGCTTAGATCACTAGATCTAGGGATCAGATGTACTAATCCTTACATCCATCTATAGAGAACTATGCTCAATTCCCCTGGAATAGACAAGATGTAGATAGAATATAATAGAGGAAGGTAAAGGAAACACAGATGAGGAAATAAAATGGCATATATATATAGTTCTAGATAATAATAAAAGAATTTTATGAAAGATTATTTATTGTATCAATAGTCACCATTTTTCCCACAACTACTTATTTCTCCCCTACAATATTCTAATAGCTTCCTTCCTGGTTTCAGTCCTCCACAAAATAAAATAAAACTTTAGAAATTCCCTATTAAAAAAAATCTCATCAAAGGTTTTTTAAGGTGTGATCTTTGAACTCTTTAATTAAGGATTGTTTATAAGAAAGGTAGATTCCTAGTCTCCTCCCCAAGCTAGTGATTCAGAATCTTTATACCTTTCCAACACACCCTGTTGGTAATTCTTAATCCATCAGCTATTAGTATATAGAGAGAGCCTAAAATACCCAGCTTGCCCTGAGACATTCTCTAAAATGTGGCCTAATTGCTCACTAGTTTCCTTAGTCTCTGGATTAGCCAGCTTCTTTAGATTTGAGAATCTGAGACTCTTTCCAGGTTAGGTTTATAAGAAGGACACGTCAAGAACTGAGGTAACCCTAGGGACAAACCACTCTCTGACTCTAATAAGAACCCCATGGTTTCTCTTCATGGGGCTTCTAGCCCCTCAAAATGTTAATTTACCATGGCTTTCATTCTACCTTATAGATTTTCTTTCTATATCTTCTCTTCTAGCTTTATCTTCCTTTTTTTTTTTTTTCTAGCTTTATCTTCCACTGAAACATTGTGTTTCTAAGTTCAAATAGAAGGCATGTGATTGGCCTTATTCGTCTTTTTTGACTAAGCCAATATATAGGTTTCTGACAAACCTGTGGAATAGGCATTGGAAACAAGATGGCACGGTAATGATCATGGCTACTTACGAGAAGAAGAGGTTGCATATGGTCAAGCACTGCACCCTCTGTTTCCTACCCTAAATAGACAGTGTATTTCCTAAAAACCACACCAGATTCTGCCTTTGTGTGTATATTCCTTTCTATCTGAAATGACCTACTTTTCCAATGTACATCTACTGAAGTCTTACTATTCTTTCAAGATCCTTTCTCAAAGTGATTTCATGGAGGTTGCCTGAACTCTCTAAGCAGAAGTAAACTCTTCATGATCTATTTTCTCTATATTCCTCTAAAATGCTTTTTTTTTTTTTTTTTTTTTTTTTGCTTAGGGCCTATATATGTTGCCTATAATTAATCTATTAGGGTAACTATGAGCCACTGGAGGTCAGGAACTTTGTACCTTGCAATCATTGATGATTCTTCTGCAGAGTTAATCTCAGTGCCTGTAAGCAGTGAGCATCAAAATGGTATTTTTGAATTTTATTTAATAATGTGGCTAATCCAAATTTATAAATTTCAAACCATTATTTTGGGTTTTGGCTATGACTTAACATTCACTGTCATAGGTTCAGTTATATAATGTCAAAAAATATTTTCTCATATTATCTGAAAAGAGTCACAAAAACAATGCCTGTGATGTATGTTCCTTCAAAAAACATGGAGCTTCACAGAGATATTATGTACCTTATAGTTTATCAGATAAATCAATTAACATTGTAAACATCAAGCTTCATTACTTAGCTACTCTGGGTCTTATTTTCCCATTTATAAAATAAAGGAGTTTGTCTGGATTGTCTCTAAAATACCTTTCAGGGTGCCTGGGTGGCTCAGTGGTTGAGCATCTGCTTTGGCTCAGCGTGTGATCCCAGGGTCCTGGGAAAGAGTCCTGCATTGGGCTTCCCACAAAGAGCTTGCTTCTCCCTCTGCCTTTGTCTCTGCCTGGCTCTCTGTCTTTCATAAATAAATTAATTAATTAATTAATTTTAAAAATCTTAAAAAAAAATACCCTTCAGGTCTGACATCCTGTAATGTTAGGGGCTTCTTATATCACTACCAATATCATTCAATATCAGTCCATATCAATGACCTTCCCTGGCATTCTTCTCCTTTTATTTCCCCATCCACTAAAATATTTTTTGCACTTTTTCTTATTCCTCATGTCTAAAAATACAACGGAGACTTCCAAATTCATGGCCTGTGCAATAATCAGAGTCTACTTGCTCTTCACCTTCTTTGGGTTCATAATGGGACTTTCCTACTGACCCTATTATCTTCCATTTCAAGCTACATTGGAAAAAATGCTCCACACCGCAGATCCTTTTTAGTTTAATTTCCTTCAATCTAATCTTAATTAAGATGTTTAGAATATTTTGTGTAAGTACACAATCTAATTGTCACTACAAAATGCACAGGGACCTCCTGGAAGTTGGCTGGAGCACACACCCTGGGGATTCTCTCCTCTCCCGCCTCTCCTCAGGGAGCCCCAGCTGGTGAGTCAGGGCTGTGCTGACAGAACCCTTGAAAGAGCCTGAAAAATAAAATTCTTGAGAAGGGCAGATTCCTCTTCTCAACGGAAAATGCCAGGTTGTAAAAACAGAGGCCGAATGACTGAATTTACAGCAGTAATTATCTCAGAACGATAATTAACTATTTTCTTCAAGTTTTCAGAGATTTAAAGGCCTCCCACTTTGCTTTAACTGGATCTGTGTTAGTATGAGTGTGTTTGGATTTTCTGCTTGGATTCTAGAGAATGATTGAAAACTTGTTTTCCTCTTCCTTCCTAGGGTTTTTGCACTCATTCCCCACTTGCTCTCCTAGTCTATGATTGGAATTACTTCTGTGGAACTAGTTTGTTGTTGTTGTTGTTTGTGCTTCTTTCAATTTAAATGACCACCAGTGAATGTATCCATCCTTAGACCTAAGCATTAAAATAATTGTTAGACATACTGGGACAGTCAAGCTCTCAAGCTTTTTGCATCAGATGGATTTGGTCTAGTTTGATTCCTGCCGCACAGTGGTATATAAGCGGTGGGGTGGCAAGGGTGTCTACCTCAGGTGCAGGCACTAAGAGTGCATTGTTGGTAGTGAATTTATAAACAATAATAAAACTGACTATAATTCAGTCTGATTTTTATTACCACCATGTGCAGGCACTTCTAAAAAAGTGTCGGTAATAAAATACTCCTCCTTGAAAAAATTCTTTTTTGGTCCAAGTTCTAAACCAATGGTTCTCAAAGTATACTTTGACCTAAGACTATTGGAAATACTAGAGACCCTTTCAGGGAACCTGTAGGTCAAAACTATTTTTATAATAACACTAAAATATCGTTTTCCTTTTTCTCTCCTATTCTCTGGAATATACGGTGAAGTTTCCAGAAGCTATAATATGATAGTACAACTGGATGATGAAGCGAATAGGAGTGTTTAACACTAGTGAAAATGTAAAGCAATGTACTTCCAAGGTAATTTTAATGTAGTTTTTAATTAAAAATATGCCCTTGTCATGTAATACTTTTATTGTTATTTTTAAATGAGTTATAACTACATACTTAAGTGTTTTTCAGTCTAATTTCTAATATGGTAAATATCACTATATATCACACAAACATAAAACATGTTTCATATCTCAAATGATTCTTAATAGTTTAAGAGATCCTGAAACCAAAAAGTTTGAAAATCACTGTTCTAAACAACTGCTGTGGTTAATTTTCTTTTTGAGAGCTGTGGAATATTCCCCTGGAAGGATGAAATACGTATTTAATATATAATATAAATATACACATTTAACAAGTAATCAATTGCCGGACATTATTTCTAATTTTTACTATTATTAACAGATCCACAATTAATATACTTACGTACAATTACTCTTACACTTTACCTACATCTATTTAATATATCATCCTGTGAGGACATCTTTGAGACTGGAAAGGTAGGGATATTTGTGATTGTTTTGGGACAAAACAAGTCTAAGCCAGGACTATATCCCAGTCAAACTGAGTTGCATCATCACTCCACTTCTATGGCACCTACTATGTGGCAAGCATTTGACATATATTACTAAGTTTCATAATCATGGCAACCCCATGAGATACTTGCTATTATCCCCATTAAACAAATTAGAAAACTCCAACATAAGGAATACCAAATAATTTTCCCAACACCACACACTTAATAAATACAAAACCAGGATTGAAATCCAAACAGTGTGACTCCAGCATCTATTCTGTTAACTTCCACAGTATGTTGTCTCCCTTTGAGCCATGTAGGAAATTACCAAAGCATAAATTCCTAGAATCATAATTGTGAGTAAAAATGTATGTGAATATTTATGTTAATAGATACTGCCAAATATCTCTGCATAAGGTTGATCCAATATTCACTAACCAAGAATGCATAAGATTATTTCCACAAATTCTCACCAACATTGTGTATTATCAATTTTTATAAAAAATACTTGCCATTCTGATATGAGAATAAATGTATTTCAGTGTGTTTGCCTTGCTCCTATTCTGATGGTAGTTGAACATACTTTCATGTGTTTAAGAATATGTTGTGAATGTTAATCTTATGTGTCAACTTGACTGAGCTAAGGAACACCCAGGTAGTTAGTGAAACATTAGTGGGTGTGTCTGTGAGGGTGTCCCTGGAAGTGATTTGCATTAGCATTGGTAGACTTAGTAAAGAAGATCTCCCTCACCAATGCTGGTAGGCATTAGCCAATCCACTGACAACCTCAGTGGAAAAAAACATGGAAGAGGAGTGAATTTCCTCTCCTTTTGAGCTGAGACATCCATCTTCTGCCCTTAGACACTGACGCTTCTGGTTCTCTGGTTTTCAAACTCAGTCCAGGGCTTAACCATTGGCCCACTGCTTCTCTGGCCTTCAGACTCAGACTGAATTACACCAACAGCTTTCCTGATTCTCCTGCTTGCAGATGGCAAATTGTGGGACATTTTGGCCTCTAAAACCATGAAAGTCAATTCCTATAGTAAATCTCCTTTTATCTGTATCTATATATCTATCTCTCTTTCTACCTACCTACCTACCTATCCTATTGGTTCTATATCTCTGGAGAATGTTGAATAATACATATGTACTCACATTTCTGTTTATAATTATTGCATTTTTCGGTTGCATTCTTCATCTTTTGCTCATTGATTTGTGGGAGCACTGTATTAAAGAAACCAGACCGATTATCTGCCATATATATTTCAAGTGCCGTCCCCCTTCTTTTCCCCATGCTTATATTACTTTGCCACGTAGATTCTTAAAGATGTATTTGTATAACTAAATTCAATAATCTCTTCTTTCCTGGCTTTTTAATTGTCTTTTATACTCAAATGGACAGCCTTACTCCATTTATGGCTGTGTATTTATATATGTGTGTTTAACTTTCAGAGTTTCTTCTTGGTTCTTTTATAGCTTAATTTTCACATTTCAATCTGTGAATTACATGTCATTTATTTTAGTGTAGGTAGGTGGTCACCTTTATTTTTATTTTCTAACATACATTTTTGATTATTATATTGCCATAATATAAATTATATATGATGATGTTAGTTACCTTCTTATTTCTCTGCTTTTTCAAAAATATCCTGGATATTTTCTTGTCTAGTTTTCCACATGAATATTAGAAATTGTTAATCTAATAATAAAATTAGAATTCCATTCATGCTGTTAATTGATTTCTCTATTATTCTAATTTATATAGATTTAAATTTTATAATAGTTCATTTGAAGAAACTGGAATTCTTTTTCATTATTTCAAGTCTTATTTGAGTTTCTCAATAGTTTTAAACTCATCTTCACAAAGATCTTGTTTGAATATAGGAGGAATCGTTATTTTTACATAAGAATTTTGTGCATCGGAAACATTGAATTATAACACTGCAGTCAAATATGAATGCACAAACAATGATCAAATATAAAATAAATCTTTCAAAATGAAAGGGTAGAACAAAGTAAGCATAAAAGAGAAAAGATATCACTGAAGCTAACACAGATAATTCACAAAAAACTTCATATAAAAACAACACTAATCAGAGCCTTGGAGAGATTAGAAAAAATATTTCATAAATAAAACAAAAACAGAATACCATGGAAAATGGACAAATAAGTACAATATTTCTTGGATTTTAAAATAACTTCACAGTTCAGCAGTTCAAGAACAGTGCTGAAAGATGAATTCAAGGAAGTCTCCCAGTTTTATGCAAACTTAATAACATTATTTTGGAAGGAAGGGATTTTGTTGGTGTTACATCTCTATATCTTGCAATTAGTTTTCTAATTCTAGTTTAACCTAACTGAAATAGGCAAAGAAATTTTTCAATATTATTGTAGGCCAAATAGGTTCTGCTTTGTTTTGGTTTGCTGTATGAAATCTTAGTTCTGACTTTGGCTTCACACTGATACTTTTTTCTCATATTCTTTTCAAGTACATTGTATTGTATTATGAAGTATCTATTTATACCTCTCTTTCACTATTAAGCTGGGAATTCCTAGAGAATAAAGACTTCCTGCTTAGACTCTTTCACACACATTCTGAAGAGAGCACCGCAAACATGATGGACACTAAGGATTGACATTGAATGAAAATGCAGTTTCACAAATGTTGACTTACCCTGCAGCAGACATGACACTACATATTATACAGAATCCCAGGTAAGCCCCAGTCCATGATACTTTCACTGAAAGTAGAGAAGATAAAAAAGAAAACTAACAAGCTACAAACTAAAACTGGGTTTCTCCTTCTCAATCCCAGCAATGTTGATATTTTGGGCCAAATAGCTTCTTATTGCAAACTGCTCTGAGCATTTTAGAATGCTTAACATTTTTTTTTAAAGATTTTTAAGGTACATTGTTTAAGATGAAACATTATTAGCGTTATATCCAAGGCATGTTTGAAATTTTAGCTAAAATGTTTATTCCTTGAGCTCTGAATAAGTATGATTTGTTAATTTTGAGTATGAATGTTAGCAAAGGGTATTTATAAAGCTAGAGGAAAATTAGGCTATGAATATTTCCTGATACATAAATACCAAGGAGATAATGTTATTCTTTATCTGATTCTGTGTGTGTGTGTGTGTGTGTGTGTGTGTGTGTGTGTGTTCAAAATAAGCTCTGGCCAATACAATGAAAGAAAAATTTTGTGTGACTTACTTTTCACCAGTCTGTTCTGGCAAGATTCTAATGTTATCAGAATCACCTGAATCAATGATAGCCAACGTACATACTCTGTAATATTTCCTACACACTGAGCTCAATTCAATATTATTGCCACTGTGGTGATGGACACCAGTTTGGGCCATCATAGGAAAAGTATTCTATTTCAGATTTTCTTGAGGCTTGGCAGTTGTTGGCAAGGATGACCAGTTTGGCTTGCCATATCTGATCATTTTCAGAGTCTGCTTATACCCAGCACATACTTTCCACTTTCATAATGGGTTGGATCCTAGAGCTGATTGACTCCAGTGACTTTTTTATCTACTTTGCAGCTACCATCCTCCTGCCCTAGGTGCAGGATGGCCCCAAACAAAAGCAGCTGCCAAAATGGGTGGGAGAGAGGAAAGAAAGTAGCTGATTTTTCTGTATATATATTTTCCAAGTAAATCGTTAGATTTGCAGGTTTTTTGCTTTCATCTTAAAAATGCAATTTAATAGTACTTTCTATTTTCTTGATAAATTATTCCTGTTTCATCATATAATGACCCTCTTATTTCCTAGTAAGACTTTTTCGCCTTAATCCCTATTTTTTTATTAATGTAAACTAAGCATTTCTTTGGTTAGACATTGTTTGATATCTGTTCCCAGCTTCATAATTTCATTTTTAATTATTTTATTGCTTATCATGCAAGGCTTTTCTTCTGTAAATAGCATATTTTGGTGGTGTGGGTTTTTAATCCATTTTGAAAGTCTTTTAATAGGCAATATCATACTATTTATGTTTAACTGTCAATCTTAAACCATTTACATGTTATTTAGTGATGACTTTAGATTTATTTCACCATCTTAATTTTGTATATAGAAAAACTATAGTGGTAACAGAATGGACTCCAGAACCAGACTCTCTTGAGTTAGCTGTGGGAGTTTAAGCAAACTATTTAAGTCATTTGCATGCCAGTTTCATAATCTGTAAAATGACATGCTTATGATGCTTGTTGCCTGACATCATTGTAAGAATTAAATGTAAAAACACATCTAATACACTTACAATGCTGCTTAATTTTTCTATAAGCACTTAATGGCTTTATTTGCATATGTAATTTTGTACTTTCCATAGTATGCCTTCTTCTTTACACTTTTTCTTTTCTGTTCTTCCACTGGATTAATCTTAGTGTAATCATAACTTATTTCTTGTTCTAGTCCCTACTAATTTCAGTTTTACAGTGTCATTTATATTCTTCTGTGGTTACTTTTAACTTCTAAATTTTAAAGTTTAATCAATAGCTTTGCTTTCTGCACAAACAATACAAAAATTATACAATTATTTACTCACATATTTCCTAATATTTTCTTGCATCCCACTTCTTCTAGGACTTAAAATCTTTCTTCCCGAAAAAGGAGCCTGTCAGAAGAAAAGTCTCTCAGTCTTGTTTATCTGAAATTTTCTTCATATGACCCTCATTCTTGAGAGATTAGCTGACAGAGAATTATAGGTTGACAGCTATTCCCTTTCCACACTGTAAAGGTATTATTCCATAGTCCTGATTCCTATTGTTTTTGTTGAGCTATCTATAGTCAGTCTAATTACAGTTCTTTTTATGTAATGTCTTCTCTATTTCAGTTGTATTTTACATGTTCTCTTTGATTTAATGTTCTGAAGTTTTAATAAAATATGTCTAAGTGTGGAATTATTTATTCTTTATGGAGCTTATGCTTCTCGAAAATGAACAATTTTAATTCTGAAAATTCTAAACTATGTTGTTTTCCAATAACCATGTTGTTACTTTCTATATTGTTGGCTCCTGGAACTCCTATTAAGTGTGTGTTGGGCATTGATTCAGTCTCTTCTCTCTGTTTCTGACTTGGCTTCCAGGTTTCTATCTCACTGTCTCTGTGCTGCATTCCAGATGATTTTCTCCAATTTATCTTTCAATGCTCTGATCGACTCTTCAGTTCTTAATAACCTCCCGCAAACTATTTTAATTTGCAATATTTTGATAGATGTTCTTGTTATCCAATGGTGGAATGTCTCTTTAGAATATTTTTATATTTGCTTTGTTAGGTACTCACAGATTTGGAATCAAATTTTATCTTAATTATTGAGATGAGAATCTCTCTATTGTATTTATTGGCAATTTAGATGCTAATATTCAAAGACTTGGGTTCAGGTTTCCAAGTTCTCCTTTTTCTGTCTTTTTTTTTTTTTCCATCCAGAATCTAGGCAGGGAGAAGCTTCATTGCTGTCTATCTGCTTCCTATGTCAGTGTACAGATTTTATTCTACTTTATTTTTTCACTGAGGTTTCAATTCCCTTAGGCCCTCAGCTATATGAATCAATCATCTGTCCAACTTCTTACATAAATGAATTAATGAAGTTTGGTCATTAAAATCCAAGAACTAGAAACACTGAGTCTGATACTCATTGCTTTTATTTATTGTGTCCTATGGTTTCCAGAGATTCAATCCATGAACTTACCACTTTTCATTTCTACCACCTGGGGATTTTTATTCCATCTTGTTAGTTCAGCCACACATTTCATGTATTGTTGTATTAAATCTAACATCTCTTCTTGTTCATTGTGGGAAGAATTTTATACGACTTTAGCCTACCATTTTACCAGGATCAGACGGGCTAGCCCTGTCTATCAATTACAATTTGTATATGGAATGCTCACTGTGCACAAGACATCACAGGAAAGTACAATAATATTTTCAAAGAGCTTTTAATTCAAATCTCTGTAAATGGTAATAGCAACAAGATTTCTCTGTTTTCCAATGATAGGAAAGCAGAAGGTTACTTGGTTTATTAAAACCATTCAGCTAACCTTACAACAGAAACCCAGACAGTTCTTCTGGCTTCACTTCTAGGACACTTCCTATTTCAAAGAGCAAAGGCGAATATGTAGGTCATAATAACATAACAAATCATGCATTTTGGTTCTAGAGATGTTAATGCCACTAAAAAAAGAATTATGAGTAAAACATAAATGTGGTGAAATTATACTAAAACTAGAGTTATTGAATATCTAAAATAAAAAGGAAAATAAATTATTCACAGCCATTGAAATTCTGAGGTTCTCAATAATAATTTTTGGTATTTATCATGCTTCATTCATATATACCACCTAAACATGAAATTTCAAATATACCATGCATTAATTAATTGATAAAGTATCTTAAAACAGAATAGACTTCAGTATTCATTGCTAAATGGCTTTGCCAAAGAAGTTGATCAGATAATGCTTCATGTAAAGTACCAGGTATTATCATGAAATTTCAAATTCCAGCCTAAAAACTATATCAATATTTTTAAAATGGGATAAAATACAACTTTTATATTTTTAAAAGTCATTTGCTTCCTCTCCCATTCTTTCCTTCCTAAGATTAAGTGAAACTTAAAGCTTAAATCTCAAATAAATTATTTTCATCATAGCTTTTTACCTATATGCCAGTCACAAGTAATATCTGAATGCAAATTCTAACGAACAAATGGGTATGTTTTGAGGAATAAAATATAAAATAACTGCATGAAGGAGCAAATGTAATTTAAAAAATTGCTCCTTATTCATTTACTGAAGAGTAAAAAGCTTATTAAAATCAAAAATTATAGTCACCATGGTTTAAGTCTTAAATCCATAAATTTCAGATGTGTTTTATTGCTTAGCTATTCTTCTAAGTGATGAGAACCATAAAGAGCCTTCAGACAGCCTCTCTTACTGCAGGCTCATCATATTCTTAATTGCTTTCTCTAAAAAAATGAAGCTGATCTATAAGTTAATAAGCAGATAGGATAATTTCTAATTTAGATCCCTAATTCCAAGCCCGCCTGAAAACTAAGCAAAGAAAAATATGCTCAGAGGACATGATGGATCAGCAGACGGTGATTATTTCAGCTTCAACTAATGGGGCGGCAACATTGTAGACTAAGTCACAGATCAAAACCCAGTCTCTGCATGCTACTTAGGTTTCTCTTTGACTTTGGAAAAATGTTAAAATGCTTCTTAATAATCGAACATGCTAAACAAAATTATCTATTAAGAAAGCTGTGTCAGGATTCTGAGTATAATAACCCCTTATTTTCTGTAGATATGTAGAGTTTGTAAAGGATTTCTGCAAGGAGGTCTGGTAATACATTCCTAGCTAAATTGATGCTCTGAAGAGCAAAATGAGTTTCCCAAGCACAAACAACTAATTAATTTCAAATAAGAATACAATTCAGGCTTTCTTTCCTCTATACCATGAGGTAATCCCACCTAAAGTGTAGGATTAATAATTGAATAGTGGCTTCTTTTGTCACACCCTTTCTCCTCTATAATCAGAACTATAATTTCCTCTGGAATATATGACCAAAAAAAAATGGGGCAGAACACTTGAAAAAAAACAATTATGTAAATTCCAGGTCTGGTATAGTTACATGAGCTTCCAATAGCCAAACCCTACTGTTGATAAAAGCTATAAAGTCTAGGCAAAACAAACAAGCAAATCAAAGGAAAACAACTATAGACTATAGAAAGGAGTCCTGGTATGGAGAAGCAACACTATGGGGGTGAGTTTTTAGGGGTTTTTTTTAGATGTATTTGAAGGTAAACTTTTTTTTTTTTTTTTTAGATCTTGTTTATTCATGAGAGGCACAGAGAAAGAGGTAGAGACATAGGCAGGATCCCTGTTGGGAGCCTGATGGAAGGACTCGATCCCAGGATCCCTAGGATCACTACCTGAGCCAAAGGCAGATTCTGAGCCATCCAGGTGGCCATAGAAGTATTTGAAGGTAAACCACAACTTCAGATTGATACAGTGTGGAAGTTCCAATAACTTTTTTCTGTTCACAGGAAAGAAAAAAAGAAAACAGGTGGACTGGGGATGTGAGCAAATGGCAGAGAGCAAAGGAAAGAACTGTTAATTCTGGGAACAAATTCTCATAAGTCTCAGCCCAACTAAGTACAGAACTGACTCAAACAAGGGAGTAACATTTTAAGAAACTGATCTGAAACTTGAGTCATCATCCTCAGAAAATGAGATAGAATTTATAATCTAAATATAATTGGATTGATTGATGAAAAGAGAGTAAAAATGTTTTCCAAAGAAATAGAGCAGAATCCACAGTATAAAAATTAAGCATCACAGTTTTTCTGACGTGATCCAAAATTAACGGACATACATGGAATTAGGAATTGTGAAGTTTTCTAAGAGAAAGGCGATCAACAGATAACAACCTAAAATGATATTGATATTGAAATGACCAAGTAGAATGTTAAAGTAGTATTACACTGTGCTTCACAGGGAAAAGAAATATATCAGAAAAGATAGGAAATCTCTGTAAAGAAAAAGAAAACAAGAAATTTTAGACTTAGCAGGATGGAAATGAAAGAGGAAAATGTTAGTGAGCTTGAACATAGACCAATAGAAATCAACAATTTGAGGAGAAAAAATAAGATTGAAAAAAATGAGTAAGTTCTCAAAGACCTTTGGGACAATCTTAAAAGGCTTAACATATGCATAATTGGTGCCCAGAAGGAAAAGAGGAGTAAAGACAGAAAAAAAAAAAAAAAAGAAAAAGCCTAAACAATGACCCAATCCCTTAAAATTTTAGCTAAAGGATATATATTTACAGGTTCAAGAAGGGCAATAACTCCCAAGACAAGCAAGACAAACCGAAAGAAACCCATGAGTATACAAATTATAATCAACCTAACAAACAAAGATAGTGAGAATATCTTGGAAACAGAAAAAAATGACACATCACATATAAGATAACAATTTAAATGTCTGCAGATTTCTTGGTACCATATGGATGAATTAACTTAAAATGAGTCGCAACAAAGTGCAGGAGTTAAAACTATAAAACTCTTAGAAAAAACTATGTATGAACTTTGTATCTTTGAATTAGGCAATGCATTTTTTTAGGGATGAAAACTAAAACTCAAGTAACCATAGAGTAAAGATAAATTGGGATTCACTAAAGTTAAAAAATTTTGTAATTAATTTTTTTAACTTTATTTTTAAGTAATCTCTACATTCAATGTGGGGCTCACACAACTTTGAGATCAAGAGTCACATGTTCTTCCAATTGCACCAGCCAGGCACCCCATAAAATTTTTTTGTACTTCAAAGAACACTATCAACAAAATAAAAGAGGCAACCAACACAATGGAAGAATATGCTAACAAATCATATACCTCGTATGGGAACTAAGTAGCTAGAATATATAAAAACTCATATAGTAAAAAGGCAAATAAATTTTCAAAATGGGCAGACAATGGATTTGAGTAGATATTTCTCCCAAGAAGATACACAAATGACCAGTAAGCACAAGAGAAGATGCTAGAAGTCATTGGTCATTAGGAAAGCACTTCTCAAAACCACAAGACAATACTACCTCACACGCAATAGAATAGTTAGAATAAAAAACCCAAGATAAAAAAAAAAAATTTAAACCCAAGATAATAACAAATGTTGGCAAGTATATGGAAGAGTCAGAACCCTTGTTCACTGCTGATGAGAATGTAAAACAGTACAGCTGCTTTAGAAAACAGTATGACATTTTCTCAAAAAGTTAAATATAAAGTTACCATTTGATCCAAGAATTCCAATCCTATGTATAAACCCAACAGAAATTAAAACATATGTCCACGAAAGAATCTGTATATGAATGTTCACTGCAGCATTATTCGTAAGAGCCAAAAGGTGGAAGCCATCCAAACGTCCATCAACTGATGACTGGATAAACACAATGAGGCATAGCTCTACAATGGAGTATTATGTGGCCATAAAAAGTAGAGAAGTGATAATATTGCTAACATATTCATAAACCTTGAAAACATTATGTGAAGTCAAAGAAGCCAATCACAAGGACTACATATGCTACAATTCCATATATATTATATGTTCAGAATAGAGAAATCTATGGGGATGGAGAGCAGATTGTGGTTTCCTAGAATAGAGGAGTTGGAGGGTTAGGAAATGATAGCTAAAGAGTGCAGAGTTTCTTTTGGGAGTAATAAAAATATCCTGAAATTGGTCATGATGATAGTTGCACAGTTCTGTTAATATATTAAAAAGTATTGATTTTTACACTTTAAATGGTGACATATGATATGTGAGTTTTATCTCCATAAAGCTGTTACAAAAAGAAAAGGATAATTGTTAAGACCAGTTAGAGATTACCCCAGAAAAGTTTGGTTTAACATTCAAAAATCAAACAACGGAGTGACATCAGAAAACTGGCATAATAGGAGATTCCAGTCCTCAAACTCCCACAGAAATACCAATTTTAACAGCCACCCAGCCACCCACAAATGAGAATACCTTTATGGGAGCATGGGAGTCTGGCTGATAGGTTCCAGCTCTCGTATAGCAAGAAATCCAAGAGTAGACGCATTGAAGAGAGTAAGAACAGTTTTACTATAGCTTTGTCACTTCTTGTGTGGGAGAGGGGAGAAAAGGAGATAAGCAAGGAATGAGAATTATGCTATCTGAGGACATCTATGTTTCGGCCTCTAGTAATGGAATGGATGGAGAAATAACAGGGAGGATACAGAATAAATACCAGCTTGATATAAGATGATGTATTGTGGCTATAGTAGGAGTGGATACGTGTAGCTGGAAGTATAGATAGAAGTTCCAGGTAGAGGTCTCTATGGAGCCATTGAATATAAAGGTCTGCAGTTCAGAGTTTTCAGCTACAGCTGGAAACATTTCACATATAGATGATAGTTGAAGCCAAAAGACAAGATGCTGTATACAGGGCCCCTTTAGTGAACAAAGCAAAGGGCTGAGGATGGGCTCCTGGGAACACTGAAATCAAAGGGGTTAGTATCAAAAATTTCAAAAAAAGAATCCAGAGAAAAGTCAGGAGATTCTGAGAGGCAAGAAGAAAGCCAGAGAGAGAGATATTGTAGAAGCTCAGAGAGGAAACACAATGAGAAGCTGCAGTGGCCATTTTCCAATGGCAATTTGGGATCACCACATTTCAGGGGAAGCAACTAAAGTATTTCATCCAGAGAAGATAAAACCACAAGATAGAAGCAGAAATAAATGCAGAATTGGTTCTCTGGTATCTGCAGACTAATGATACATAAAATGGAGTAGCTTTCTGTGGAGGTTGGGGGTGGGGGAGTCAAAAGCCAGAGCTAGAACCAATGTGTAGAAGGTTCAGAAAGAGAGATCTCAGCTCAATTTGGGGGGGGGGGGGAATCTGCATTTTGTGAGAATTATCCGAACATAAAATGAGCTGCCCCAGTGGAGGGTGTTAGTGTTAGACTGATGGGCCTAGCACTAACCACCTGTTAGAGTATCAGGGTCCATGTAGAAAGATACCATATATCTGTCACCATTATCCAGAAGTATTTACTAAACAATGAGTTGAATAACATGTAATTGCTAATGTTTAGCTGTTTTTAACCAATAGAAATTATAATTTTATTTGGTTCAATCTAGAATTTACTGGATGAAAAAATGATTGAATAAATAAATAAAGACTAAATGAATGAATGAATGAATGAATGCATATTGGACTAGGAAGTCCTTTTGATTTTCAGTGAATAGAAATGCAGATGCTCGGTTCTAAAAACACTAAGTATTTCCTGGAAATAACACAAATTGACTATAGAGTGTGCCAGAGGGAAATATGTTTCTTTCCACCTTCATGCAGATATTTTTTAAGGGGTCCAAAAGCAATATTTTAATTATTATGTATATATTTATTTGAGTAATTTTGAGTACATTTGCTCCAAAATATTGCATTGAATGTCCATTTTATAGACCAAACAGCAAAATTATTACTTTCTTATCATTATTATTGTTCTTGATAATACCAAAAAAGAAAAAAAAACAGTTATCTCATAAATAGGCCTCTGAATCAAGAAGTTCAATAGCAGAATTTAATATTTTTTAAAAGGAAAATATCCTATTTAAGAATTCAGCTTATAGTATTCAATTTCCATTGGCTTTTATCATGCATTTGTAAAGATCTTTAAGCTATTCAGAAAGAAAGAAATTGCTAGTTGTTGATTTTTTTTTTTAATGACTCCAAGTTACTATGAGTATAATTTCCTCATGTTGTTGCTTGGGAGTCATAAATGTCACCACAAGTACAAGTTTTTGTTCTTATTTTGATTTCTATTGACTAAGCCTTTCCCTTTTCAGCCACTTAGTGTCACCCTATCACAACCCAAATTATAGTCTAAATTATAAAGACAAAGTGCTCCTTCCCTCAGCCACAGTGGAATGCAGACTCCATGGAGCATAAATTGTTCCCTAGGGCATGCAGTAGTCAATCCTTCATTTTCTTTCACAATCCTCATTCTAGAGAATTTCTGGCAAAATTACATGATAGGAAAATGAATATTTTGCTTCCTTGACGTTTTGGTACAATTTGCACATTTATAGTCTAAATTATTTTCATCCTGCTAGGAATCTGATTAATGATTAGCATGCCTAACTTCTGAATAAAAGCTAATTAAATGCAAGATTAATTATTAATAATATCCTGAAGTACAAGTAGCCACTTTCTGGGTCTAGATCTTAATAACCACAAACACTTCAGTTGACATTTTCTCCAGTCAGAGTCATCTCTAGATGAGACACTGATTATAGTATTGTCTTGCTCAAAAATATTCTAAGCAGTTTTATCTCCTGAAGGTAAGAATTTGAGGAATCTCTTTAATATTTAAGGCCTCCCTGATCTGGCCCTGCATCACTGGTTCTAGCCACATTGGAGTCTCTGGTTGCCAATCCCCAAATGAGTCTTACACAGTCTTGACTATATACCTCTGCTCACTCTGTTGTTTCCACTGAGATGCCTTTGTACTATTTACCTCTATGTATATTTCCGAATCCATCTCCAATATTGTCTCCTCCATGAAATCTGCTATGAAACAGACATAACATTTTAAACACAAGATATCCAAAGTCAGAAAGGTTTTATCATTCTCTGATTAATATTTTATAAGTGTGGAGAAGCATTTCCTATAATTCATGTCCTCTACAGCACATTGCCTTTCAGATCTCATTGTCTACAGCTGGGTCACATACCGTGCCTAAACTAAACATTAATAAGGTGAATGAATGGATATTGCATATGGTCCAGCCATCCATGGGGATAGAAGGATGAAAAGCTCAAGAAAGCAAGTGTTATAAGAAGGGAGGCACAGATTTTGGATAGACTGTCATTGTTTTCAGTTCTTTTCAACATGAAATTAATTGCTATGTCTATAAATTCCAATAGCATTTTCTTTATACAGTTATCAAAGAAAACCTATTCCAATCAGCCTGTGTTACAGATGAGAAACTAGACTAGAGATTTCATCTCTTTATCCCAGTATCTGGTACAATTGGGAACCAACAAAGTTCATTGGAAGTAAATCTTATTTAAGTGACCATTGCTGGTATTCCTCAGTAATATAGCGATGACTCCGTACCCCATGTTTAGAAGGCAGTAATTCGGAATAAAAAGAAGAAGAACATTTGTATATTCATATTGCTGGTGGTTACAGTTGTCTCTTCTTAATTCTATCTGTTATTTCCTAGCTGTGTGAACTTTGGCAAGTTATATAAGCTTCATAGCTTTACTTTTTCCATGCATAAAGTGGAATGATTTTACATGAAAATACTTTACTTAAGTGAATTAATGTTTGTAAGTTGCTTATCACAGTGACAGAGACTTAGTAATTAATGGTTGGTAATCTCCATGGACCACTAAGTTATGGCTATTTTGGTCAGTGCAAAGTATGGCAGTAAAATAAAATACCTGGAGCATGTATCTATTCTATAAACCAAATTGAGCCAATTTCCATATAGATAAATGTGGCTAGCAAGACACATTTGCCTTTTACCAACTGTCATGGCAAGAAATTCAGCAACACTGATAAACTGAATTTTCTCATTACCTTTTCTGTATTTAAAATAACACAGTAGGGATCCCTGGGTGGCGCAGCGGTTTGGCGCCTGCCTTTGGCCCAGGGCGCGATCCTGGAGACCCGGGATCGAATCCCACGTCGGGCTCCCGGTGCATGGAGCCTGGTTCTCCCTCTGCCTGTGTCTCTGCCTCTCTCTATCTCTCTGTGACTATCATAAATAAAAAAAAATATTAAAAAAAATATTAAAATAACACAGTTAAAAAAAATAAAATAAAATAACACAATTATTTTAAATCAATGTAAAATAAATAAATAAATAAATAAAATAATAAATAAAATAAATAAAAAAACAGTTCAAACATCTTTTTAATTACTCTTTTGATAGAAATATTGACTCTCATTTTTATATGAAAATAGAGAAAACCAAGCACCCCAAAATGAAGGTATAAGTAACATGAGATACTGTCACCAGTAGACCCCAAGACCTGAGCTTTACTGCACATCTGCTTGTACTCACCAACTTTTGTCTTACATTTTTCCTTAAGCTCTTCTTTCTGGCTTACCTCTTAACTCAGGGAAATGAAACCTGAAACCATACCTCAGATGAGGTATAACAAGATCTCCCATAAGAACAAGACCCTGACAAGACCTCCCTCTAGTCCAGACTACCCAGATCATCTGAGCTAAACCCCTGACTTCTATCTGCACATAGACCATGAAGTGACCCCCTTGAAAAACCAGCAATTGCCTTTACCACATTATAATACTAAAATAAAATCTCCACCCAAGGAGGGGCCTCCGTCTCATTTACATAACGTACAAGGTAGTTTAGGCATGTTTTCTTAAGGCACATGCGTGACCTTATGCCTGCCTATACGTAAGATGACAAGGCTTCCCTCAATATTCAAAACCCTAAGCAAAAGTTACCCATTCACCCTCTCCGGGAGTCACAGCTGTGGAGGCCATTCCTCACGATCTCCTTATTTGCTGCAAATAAAGTTTATTTTGTGTGACAACTCCACCTGGTATCTGTGACTCACCGAGGAGAAAACTCCTGGTTCAGTTAGTTTGAAAGGAAAACAAAAACTATCCCTCATGCATTCACAACGTTTTTGAGTAATGCTTTTTAAAAAACAAATTCAGAAGTTGGAATCCTAAACTTTTAATATCTGACAAGAAAAAAATTCCATTGAAGTTGATGAAACTAAGTAGAGTTTAATATCTGTCACATTACATTTACAAAGCAATAAACCCAGCTATTTAGCAACTGCAATGTTTATTCAATTGTTTTTAAAACACGACCAGAATTTGCAATTTTCAAGAATTCAATAATGTTAGCGGTTAATAAAACAACTCTCACTCACATCTAACCTAAGCATGGTTTGTCAATTATTACCATAAACAGTGGCACTTACAGCAAATGTTTAACTCCAAGTTATGTCAAAGCACTTTTCAGAGTGATATAATTTGTGTTAAATCTGCAAAGGACTATATTTAATGGTCCATTTCAGACATGGCCTCTTAGTTGCTGGTACAATCTAATAATGAATGTAGAACAAACCAATGTCAAGTTTTTTTCCATTCAAAAAGCAGTAGAGACACTATCTCCCCAAGCTGAACTTAAATTCATCCAATAACTGTGCATTTGTGGAAATTCTGTTTCTCTTTTTCCCCTCTGCATTTTTTTTTCCTGGTTAATACCTTTTATATTCATGTGACACTAGCTTGGTCAGTTAAATTCCAGCAAAAATGACTTTGATTTGTGCTTATTTCCCGCCCCCCACCCCCATTAGATCTGGAAGGTGTCTTCACTGTCGAATGTCTGGCCTTCTCCCACAAGCAGCTTCTGTCAGCCAGCTGTTTCTGATTCTCTGAGCTGGCTCATTCACTCACCACTTAACCAGTGGATTAGCTCCCTTATTCAACGCATATTTATTGTGTGCTTACTATGTGAAAGGCGCTGCGGTAGGTACTAGAGTTATACTGAACAAAATAGCAATAGGCAAATTTCCTTCCTGTAAACAGAAAGAGTTATGCATCTTGAGTAAAAGAAAGACATGAGGGGCACCTGGGTGGTTTTGGCTCAGGTCCTGATCCCAGAGTCCTGGGATGGAGTCCTGCATCAGGCCTCCTGAGGGGAGCCTGCTTCTTCCTCTGCCTATGTCTCTGGCTCTCTCTGTGTGTCTCTTAGATAGATGATAGATGATAGATAGAAAGATAGATAGATAGATGATGATAGATAGATAGATAGATAGATGATAGATAGATAGATAGATAGATAGATAGATAGATAGATAGATAATAGATAGATAATAGATAGATAAAATGATACAGCTTTCTTGACACAAGAGATGCTATTTTTGCACCCCCACCCCACTCCCAAGTATTTTCTGTGATCCAGGCTTTACCAGCTCTCCTTGCCTTAGCACACTTCTTGCAGAACTTCCTAGGAAGCCTCAGAACTACAAAGAAACACAAAACTTTCAGTGGTTAAGGATTTTCAAGGAACAAAGGAAATGCACAAACTAACAGGTCTCTAGCCCAACCACATCAGAGACAATAAATCAGTGGTAAAAACTTCCAGGGTTGCTTGAAAAGCAAGCAAGGCCCTGCATTCCTTACCAGAAATAAGGAGCCCAGAGCCCCATCCAGTTTGTACTGGCTCCCAGAGCACAGGCACAGAGCTCTTAACTTTTGCTTCATTGTAATGTTAAAGTCTCTGCCTGAGGAGGAGCACAAGCTTCACTAACACAACATAGGATGCATTTATAGGCACATTTTCTAAATAAGCCCATACAACCTTTGCCTGCCTTTACAGGTGATGACAAAGCTCCCCTTTCTGAATATTTATCCTAACCCTCAATAGATGGAACCCACTCACCCCTACTCTCGGAAACACATGGCTGGAAGTATTCTCTATGACCCCCCCCCTTTTTTTTGCTGCAAATCAAGTTTCCTTGTGTGACAACTCCACCTGGTGTAGTCTCTACCTGTAACTCACCAAGAAGTGAACTCATGTTAGTTCCATTACATTTGCTCATGAAGGTTTCACTTCAGAGGAGGGAGAGAAACAATAGCATGACAAGTAGGCCTTTCCAAAAATTCTCTGGAAAACGTAAATTACAGAAAGAGTAGATAGGGAATGTTGGCTGGGGACAAAGTTGTCATAATATCAAATATAGCGGTTGAAGAAAGCGTCAGTGAAAATGTGGCATTTGGGCCAAGAGCTTGAGGAGGTGAGGAAATAAGCCAGGGGACTAAATGAGATAGGTGCCTTCAAGGCTGAGGGAAGAACAAATGCAACGGCCCTGAGGCAGGAGAATGCCTGGGAAGTTCAAAGAAAAACCTGAAGTCCAGTGTGTTGCAAACAGATGAGTCAAGAGGAGACCTGCCTGAAAGGGAAGAGAGAACAGGCTTTGAGAGGTTTTATAAACTATTGCAAGGATTTGTTTTTTTCACTTTGAGAGAAATAGGAAGCCACTCAAGAGTCTTGTGCAGAAGAGTGACAGGATCCAACTTACAGTTAAAAGAATCACTGTGGTTGCTGTATCCAGACGAGAGTAGACAGTAGGCAGACAAGTGTAAGAACAGAAGGACCTACTAAGATGCCATCGAAATAATTCAGGGGACACGAGATAGTAATTTGGGTGATAAGTCACTGAAGGAGCTAATGAAAGTGATAGCAGAGATTACGGGATTTGCTGATTGACTGCAGATGGTATATGGAAGAAAGAACTAAAAAATGTTTTCAAGTCTTTTTAGCCTGAACAGCCAAAAGGAAACAGTTGTAATGTACTGGTATAGATAGGAAAGGTGGATGGGAATGAAAGAGTAGAGGAGAGGTGGGGAAAATCAGAAGCTAGATTTGGGGCAAGTTTATTTGCTGAAGTCTAGTAGACATCCAAAATGGTGATATGGAGTTGGCAGTTGGTTCTACAAGTTCAGGGAAGAGCCTTGGATTGGAGAGATGAATTCTGGAGTCCTCAGTTTGTGGAGGATAATCTATGAAACTGAATGAGATTCCTGAAGGTGTGCATGTAAATAGAAAAGGAAGAGGGCTGAGGCTCAGCCTTAGGGCATCTCCAACGTGTCCAGTCTGGATAGATGAGGAAAAATCAGCAAAGGAGATGGAGAGAAGCAGTCAATAAAATGGGAAGCAAATCAGGAAATGTATTGTTCTGGAAGCCAGGTGAAGAAAGCATTTAAAAGAAAAAGTGATTGCCCCGGTGGAGTTACTTGCCAATTAGGTCAAGAAAGATAAAGACTGAAAATTGACCTTGGTTTAGCAATCTGGTCAGTATTTCTTCTCAGTGTGGAGAAGAACCAAATGATGAAATCGGACAGCCAGACATGCTGCCTCATTCAAAGTCCTCCTTGCATAACCCTGGATCCCATAGTTTCCATGAACTGATTTTTGAATTTATTTTATTCTATTATCCTCCAATCATCAATTCCTTATATCTATGCTATATCTATGCCTGGTCTGATTTTATGATTTCATGTTGGTATTTTCAAATTGATTTCTTTAAAAAAATTATGTGAAAGAGACAAATTAATATTATTATCATTGTCTTATAGGAAAAACAGTTTTAAGAGAAGATAAATAAATGTTTTATTGTTACACTTCTGGTTAGTGGCAAGGTAGTGACTTTAGCTCAGGCCTTCTGACTTCTAGAAGTTTCTCTTGCTCCATTAATTCCTATAAAGAACGTGATTGATGCCTCCTTCCTTTTCCTTTGGACCTTCCTTTATGCATTGCCCACTTCTTTTCATAACTTCTGTTTACTCTTACTTAATCCCTTGATTTTGGGTCCTTCAATTTTTTTGAACACCTGCATGCCATGACCTTTAAGGACAAATATCGATAGAACTTTAGAGCATCAGGGAATTTGGACGTCTGCCAGGCTGCAAATCCAGATAATAGTTTCATACCACCTCATGACCATCCTTTCCTGCAGGATTTACTTACTTCTACTACCCAGGATCAAAGAAAGGCTGAGTAAATGACCAGCACTCTACCATTGAACATATATCTATCCATTCTCTTCTTACAAAGATAATGAATATCTAGTTCAACATCCCAGTACTCCATAAATATTGTATGATCTTATATACTCTTTCTTCCCAATTTTTTCCAAGAGTTTTCCTCCCTTCCATGCTTATATCAAATATAAGTCCATAGAATCTTAACAACATAAGACATCATGTTATGAGTAGCAGACAACCATCTTCAACTTGACTTCCTAGTGACAGCAACTCGCTAACATCCACACACATATGCTTGCATTTGGAAAAAAAATACTGGTTTATTCACAAGTTTTAGGCAATAAAACATAAACTACAAAAACCGTACAGCAGTGGATTGTATCAGTATCAATTTCCTGGTTGTGGTATTATATAAGACAACATGTTTCTATTAGAGAAAACTGGGTAAAGGGTATTTGAGATTTCTGTTTTATCTCTTCAAACTGTATGTGAATTTATAATTCCCTCAAAATAAAAAGCTTAAAATTAATAAAGGTGAAAGGACATTCATGGGAAGACTTCATTTTCTAAGACCTTCAAACTGTCATAATGCTGAGAAGGGAAGGCACAAGGGGAACTGCTGTCTTAGGCAAAATCTCCCATGCTGGCCTTTGGAAGTGGTAGAAAAAGTCACAGAAGCCAACAGATAAATAGCAATCTGGGCAAAGAGAGATGGTGATGAATGTGAATTTTTATTTTAGCTCCAAATATAGTCATGGTGTTTGCAGTATTATTGTTAGTATGATTCCACCTCCAATCAGCTGCCATACTCCCAGTCAGCCACCTGCTGTGAAATCATGTGTTGTTCTTTTTTTTTTTTTTTTTTCACAAGAATTATTTAATCTATGTATCTGGCTGGTGGTCATAGTTCCAGTTTCCAAAGCTATACCAGACATGGTGTCCTCGTTTCCACTCCATCTCTTTTCTAGTCTTCTGGTTTTCCGTTTCCCTTCCCAGGATTTCTTAAGATCATTGACTCCACTGACGGAAGTCAGGCTTCTGACCGCCTAATAAATGAGTTCACCAGTGAAGAGCCTATTTTTCCTCCTGTTTAATTACAGGCTTCAGAGACACTCAAAATGGAGGGTGTCCTAGGGACAAATAATACTGTAGGCTTGGTTTACTTATCTCCTGTTGGCATTGGCACCAAGCCCTTCCTCTGCTTTGAAATTCATGGCTGTGTCTGTGGCTGCATGCTAAACAGAGGCCACCACACAGCCTGCTCAGCCTGTCCAGATGCAGCTCAACTAATCCATATACCTTAATGGCCAGTTCAGAACAGCAGTTTAGATAGCTAACACTGCTGGTTTGTTTCTACTGCAATCTAGGTACGCCATCATAAATAAATTCATGTATTATCCTTTGAATTGGATGTGGTGAACTATCCAGGGACTTGAACGATCACATGCTTGGTTTGCATTCTGGACGACTGGCTTCAAAATTGACCCCTTGAGATGTGCATATGTATGGAATGATTAGAATGACAGATTTAAGAATACAAACAAATATACAAAAAACTGTGAAAAGTAAATTTCCCTCCTACTCTTGTTTCCTTGGACTCTCATTCCCCTTATACTGAAAAACTCACTGTTGATAGCTTTAAGCAGAGACATTCTATGCACATATGAGTATATGTGTGTATCTTTCATGGAGAGAAAACACTACAGCTATATTTCCCTAATTATTACAGAAAAACTAGCAGGATGTACACAGTGTCCCACAATTTATTCCTTTTACTTAACGATAACTCTTGGAGGCCTTTCCATGTCAGCATCTGCAACCTGTCCCACCTTTCTATTTCTTTCTTTCTTTCTTTCTTTCTTTCTTTCTTTCTTTCTTTCTTTCTTCCTTTCTTCTTTCTTTCTTAATTTCTTTCTTTCTTTCTTTCTTTCTTTCTTTCTTTCTTTCTTTCTTTCTTTCTTTCTTTTCTTTCCTTCCCCCTCCTCCCTCCCTACCTCCCTCCCTTTCTTCTTTCCTCCCTCTCTCCCTTCCCTCCTTCCTTCTTTCTTTCCTCCCTTCCTTTCATTTAGGTAAGCTCTATATTCAACGTGAGGCTTGAACTCAACAATCCTGTGATCAAGAGTTGCGTGCTCTATTGATTGAGTCAACCAGATGCCACTGCCACACCTTTTTAAACAGCTGCTTAGTATTTGTTGAGCGGATATAATCCTTTTGTATTTAAGCCTCATTTTGATGGACATTTGCTGTTTCAAATATTTTATTATCAACATTGTTTTGGTGAACATCATTGCAGGTAATTATTTGTGCTACCCATATAGTATCTGTAGGATTTATTCCTGGAAAGAGGATTCCTGACCAACAGATATATTCAATTTGTAGGTGAATAGGTGTTGCCTAACTGTCTTCGAAAGAGGCTGGACAGTATTCCCAACCATGTCAGAGAGGACTTGCTTCCCCATAGCTATCTCTCTTTATTATCATTTTTTTTTCAGTTTGCCATTCTAATTGGAAGCTATATTTTTTAAATTATTAGTGCAGTTAAGCACCTTACAAATAACTTGCTACATTCTTTCCACCCAACCACTCAGTGCTTCATCATTCCCTGAATAATATCTCTTCCACACTGGCTTGAAGTGGCAGCTGAAATCTTTGTTTATTTTAATCTGTTTCTGAATTCTGTTCTATTATATTTGTCTTACTGCTTTATGTGTCTCTGTACCAATTGTAAATTTATATACTTTTCTAATAAGTCTTAATATAAAGTAACTTTGTGCCACTTTATTATTCTTTTTCAGAATGTCCCTGGATATTTTTGCAAACTTTTATTTTTATTTTTTGGCAGCTGTGTTGGAGTTGTTTCATTAAACATTGAAATATGCACTGTTTAAAAGTAGGACACAATCATTATGAGACAAGGAAAGCTTTATGCCCAAGGTTGAGTTGGGCCTGGGACTGAAAATGATATATAGGGACAGAAGAGCTAAAAGGTCCAAAAAAGGGAAGGAAACTGAATGAACATTCTGAGTACCAGGTTCTGTATAAAACTCAGAAATGCCCTGGAATAAAACATGCTCTTGAATGTCCTGAGTTATTTAAGCAGCCAGCTAGTTTTCAGGTCAGCGTGTATAACCCTTGCTTCTCAGGGCTTGACAAACACTGCCAGGGTTCTGACCTTACACTGAAATTCCTTGAACTCTGGGTACCTGTGAGCATGCACCCCACATGCCTGCCCCCTGCGTGCACATTACCAGTCACAAGGAGCATCATTAACGAGCAGTCTGGTAGGAAGCATAACTTAGAGGCTAACAAGTTCTAGAGAAAGAAGGAGATCAACACAGAGGGCAAACCACTAGCTTCGAGCAGCTTGTTCTTGAAGTATGTTGGGATCCAGACCTTTGAGTTTTACTTCGGTGATCTCAAAAACAGGAACCTCATGTTTGCTGCTATTCCAGGTAACCATCTCTTTTTCTGGGAAAAGATTTTCGAAGGTACCCTAAGAGCCTGACTTGTCATAGATTTGTTCTTTGAGTAACTTAACTACTTTCACATTTAACAGATTTCCTTTAAGAGAATGCTCCCAGCATCTTATGACTTCTTATATTTATTGGTGAGGAATAAAGATGACGAAATGGTCCACTTAATTAGTCTTATGTCTTCTTCATTAGTTCTATTGCTATTGAAGTAATATGATGCAATTCAATCTTTGCTTAACTTTACTAGGCTGTAATTTTTCTTTTGGCTGTAATTCTTTTAAGATAAAAAAAATGCTATTGATATATCAAAATGATGCAGGATTAATTTAAGACATGTTTACTGTTGCCTGCCACCATACTTGAAGCTAGATTGTTTTTTAATGCTGAACAATGGAGACAGAACCATCTCAGAGTTTATTTTGGTTCCTCTGCTTTAGCATCTCATTCAGACTAATAACCTGCATCTCTGTATCTGTTACTTGAATGCAGTGTATCTGAAAGATTTCAGTCTTGCTCACTGTTTCATGATAACCCCGAAGTCTGTTGGCTAGTGCATTGGCAGGGTGGTGGGAATAATGGAAGACTGTGGACTCCTTGCTAGGTAGGGGGTAGCATGTAAGATTAGGGGGGACTTGAAAGTTAAACGCGTGCTTTATTTGTTTATCTGTTAAGCTGGATCCCAAATGACTTCATCTACTCATAAATAAACTTTCTTTATGGACAAAATTTGAATGTTCATTTTCCTCTCAGTTAGTATGCAAATCTATTTGCAGCATTCTAGCAAAAGAGAGTGCAACTCATTTTCTGTGCTTATAAATTGTTCATTACCATGCTCTCTGATGGCCAATTCATGGCTCCATCTGCAACTCCACAAATCTCTTTGCCCAGATAAACTTGGTGGAGTAAATATAAGGTGCTCAAGAGGATGCATTTGGGATTAAAGGAGGAAAAAGACATATCTCACAAAAATTCCCAAGCCTATCATTTTAAATATTGTAATTTCACACTTGTATTCATATTTGTATACTCCAGGAAAATAAATACTTCACTGATCTCATTAACCCAAGTTTTAGGACTACATATAAATGACATGTCATAAGATTTTCTTGTTGTATATGAAAAGAGTCTCAGTTCAAGGGAAAAACAAACCTACCAACAAAACCTCTGGAATGGAGGGAATACTTTCCTCTGTGAGGTGAGTTATTGTAACCTGTAAGGCTCCACGCGGACAACTAGGATAATTATATTGAAATGCTTACGGTTTGGGTGTTTGGGTCGTTTAAAACAAAGCAATCAAGGTTATTACTTTTTTCTCTCTTCTTTGATAAAGAGAGAAATGTAAATCTCAACAGGAATGTCATGTAATTTTAAATCGACCTTCGCTTTAGTGCAAGTTAAAGTCACTCCTTCATGCATATATTTAACACCCATTAATGCTAATGGGATAGACTTCTGTTTTCACATAGGGATCTTGATTTCTTTCTGTGAAAATAATACTCTCAAATAATGAACTTTCTTCGCTTAGCTAAAATGTGAAAACAAAGAAAAAATACAAGGTGCAAGAAAGGTCCTAAGAACAAGCAAAATCTGCCTATAGAAAGAACAAAAGACATTTTCACATCCATCTACGTGAGTGTGTAGGATAGGAATCTGGCTCACAACATATATCTCCTGTCACAGCTGAGGTAGAGAATCTACCAGGAGATTTTTTTTTTCAATTAAAATTCTGTGCACCAATAATAGACACTGCTACGGAGCTTTTAATTAAAAAAAAAAAAAAAGAAAGAAATGATATAAACCACATTGTCTCTCAGCGCTGTTTTATTAAAGGATTAGACTGATGAGATGTTTGGATTTTATTGTTCTAAATATGTGTTTCAGTTGGTGCTCTCGGACCCACCATGTGAAGAAAATGAAATGTAAGTAAATAGCAAGAGGCTCCATGTTTTTATTTAGCATTTTCAAAATTCAAAGAATAAAAAAAGGCTCCAGTCATTTGAGAAGCCCCAAACGAGTCTCAAATGATGATTATAATCATGCAAGAAAAGTAAGAGCAAATTGTTTTTAAATGCAAATGGCTCAATTTTTCTAAAAGCAGGAAAAAGATGCTTTCATTATGATTAGCTTTGGTAAATATAAGGGGCCTCATTGATTTCTAGGTATTTTTGTTCCTGCTTTCTCTGCCATAGTGGCGTCAAGGGTTCTTTAGGTTCATGAAAGCATCACAATGTCATTTCTGGCTGCGTCCACACTCATAAATCACAGTGTTGGTGGGCCACCGTTTTCTGGATATTCAGTTTGAAATATAAGCAAACTGACCAAGAGTCTCACCTGTATTATGTGTACCTTTCAAAGTGCGTTTGATCTAAATTATATGAATAATTGACTTAATTTTTTCACTTTTTGGGCTGTAGACTTAATGGTCCCCAGAATTCTATTCGGGAGATGGGGAGAAGGTGTCATTAATAATGCTGATGATGATTAATTAGAGCTGTAATGCCCTGCGACTTAGTACAGGTGTCAGAAAAGCATGTCTGCCAAGTGTGGTCTTCTCCTGGGTGCAGCCCTGACTGCCACCTGACTGTTTTCAATTATTATTGCCTGTTACCCTCAAGGCCAGGGTCTCAAGGCCTGGGCACTGCCTCCAGATTAAGAGGCCATGCTATGTGGAATGCTTTCCTTGGCGCTGGAACCACTCACCTGATTTGGTGGATCATCTCGTTATTGATCATCTGTGCTTAAGTCCGTGCTGTTCTTCTAGCTTTTGCGTGGCTCTCCGCTGCTATTCCTTTGCATTGATTTTGGACTCACTTTTTTCTGCCTTCAAGAGTTTGTGACATAATGGAGTCTTTGATGACTGATGTACTTACCTAACTGTGGACCTCCTGGCTGCCTCATCTTGCCCAATCACCTTCTATCTTTGACCCAGAACAATAGAATACAGAAATTCATAATTGGAAGGGATCATAAATGTTGAATCTAATTCTTCAATCAATATGACAGGAAAATATGCTATTGAGGACCTTGAAAAGCTGACTTTCGAGTCACTGAGGCTACTGGTCTCCTTTTCAGGTAAAGAAATTGAGACTCAAAGAATGACAGCAGCAAATTAATGCAGAGAGCTTCCACTAGTACTTAATTACAATTCTTTTTTAACTACCTTGCTTTGCATGTAGGCATCTGTTGTGGTCGTCATTAATGCCATTGCTTTTGAATGAGAGACCACTTCAAGTAAAATACAAACTGGCATAGAATAAAAAGGGAAGGGAAGAAAGTAGTTGGTACTGCAGAGGTGGTATTAAGTATTTGTACTGAAGAGAGATGCTATCCCAAATCTTTTGCCACCACAAGGTGTTTGAAAGATGATTAGTTCTATTTATATTTGTTGTATAACCCAAACTATTTTTTTCTGATCTAAACTACTCAGTTTATTTTTATAACAGCATTTTGTTAATTTGAACAATGCATTATTTAGTCTGTCTTGGTATAAAACTTAACTACTGGGGATCCCTGGGTGGCTCAGCGGTTTAGCGCCTGCCTTTGGGCCAGGGTGTGATCCTGGAGTCCCGGGATCGAGTCCCACGTCAGGCTCCCGGCATGGAGCCTGCTTCTCCCTCCTCTCGTGTCTCTGCCTCTTTCTCTCTCTATGTCTATTATAAATAAATAAAATAAATCTTTAAAAAAAAAAACTTAACTACTCTAAGTAATGTAGTATATGGGAAAAAACATGATAGAGCCTCCCCATTACACCCCTAATCCTTTTCCCTCCCCAAACAAGCAAATACACTGATGTGCATATATGTTCATAAATAGGGTAACTTACAAATAAATCATAAATATGATCATACATACACAGGCTTCTGTAAATTAATTCCATTCATAGATTCCTAATATGTTATTGTCTTACCTGGCTTGAAAAAGTTAAGTGTTTTGCTCAAGATTAAACAAGTAAAAATGCAGAGCTTGAAGTATTTGGAACCAGGACTGACTTCCCGGGCCAGAATTTTATACTACAAAGTATGTGTATGTACCATACTTATATGTATACTAAATGTACTGCTACACTATGTATGTATTGTGTATACACAATATATATATATTACAATTATATATATGTATGTATTACAATTTTGACTATGAAGTCATATTGTATGTCCAGTATTAAATAAAATTATACACTGGGTGAAATACCGGACAGACATATAGTTCATCTATTCTTCTAGATACTATACAATTTACCCCGGATTAATTAGGTCAAGGCACCAGTCTCTGGGTGATATGATAGAGCACCCATCTCTCTCCCAGATTATTGTAGCTAAATTGCACTACTGCCTACCCTAAGGGATGCTTTAAAAAAGAGAAAGACCCATGAAATTTGTTATTGCATTTATTCTAAGAGCATATGAAAAACATCATCCCTATTGCCAACAGTATCCTCTTCGTAAAGCCCCATAGTTTGAATTCTTCTCTGGTGCCTACTCCAGGAATAGTTGTGCATCTGGTGAGTAATGCTGCATGGTTTTGTTAATTTTAGAGGATGCTATATAACCAAATCTCTCTCTCATCCTATTAACTGCTAGAAGGCCTAAGCCAGATCTTGAGTTGGGTTAAATTTTGCATATGGGGTTTACTCCATTCGGTTTAAAAACTGATCTCATTCTTGGCTTATTCTCTTTGTGTGATCTCCTCCATGCTTTCACTTCCATTACTTTTTGTATTTCTAATATTTTAAAGCATTTTAGAATACAGATATTGAATGCATTCAGGTAGTACTCCACATACTAATGTGAGGCCAGAGCTGGCTTTTACTGTTCCCAGTGCCCAGTGGTGGTGCTGCATGGTGGTAAGAGACACAGGCTCTGCAGCCACACCATTTGGGTGTGAAACCTGATTCTGTCACTTGTAGATTTGTTACCTTGGGCAAGCTACTTCATGCCTGAATTTTCCCAATTTTACAATGAGGATTATAATATTGTGATCTCACCTCATAGCATTTTGAATTTGAAAGTGAGTTAATTCCCATGAAGTTATATAACTGGTTTAGAAGAATTCCGGGCACAGGAAGTTCTGGGTGATTCTAGCAAAGGGGACACTGGAGCAACTCTGCAGTTTTCTTCTTGAATTGATCAAGTTAAAGAATTTGTAGTTAATCCTAGATCCACAGAATCTCACCACCGAGAAGAATAATAAAGATCAACCAGGCTAATAATCCTCGTAGAGGAAGAATCGTGTCTACAATATCCAAGAAAATAGGACAGTAGTCTTCTAGTAAAGACAGCAAAAATCCTTCAGTAACCACTTCCAGAGAACTGGTGGTGATTAGGAATGTGTCTCCCTTAGGCATCATAGTTGGTTCTCATGTCTCCTGAATGTCTTTCATTTTTGGCATTATCCCAGTTTGACCAATTGTATATAAATCTCTGAGGAATAACTTCATTTTTTTTAAAAAGTAACTTTTCCTACACCGAACATCTTGCATCTAAAATCTGAGCAATTAAAAAAAATAAAATAAAAAATAAAATAAAATAAAATAAATTATAAATAAAATCTGAGCAATTAGAATGTTGTTATCATTCAGATACTCTTTTTTTTTTTTTTTTAGTCTTAAAGAACTGTTTAAGGGGCATCTGGCTGGCTCAGTTGGTAGAGCATGTGACTCCTGATCTCAGGGTCATGAGTTCAAGCCCCATGTTGGGTGTGGAGCCTACTTAAAAGAAAAAAAAAATGAATCTTTAAAAATTGACCTGGAGAAACACATGGAAATAATGGTAGGGGAGGAGGAAGCCTACAGTGAGAAGACTTGTAATTTGGTTTAAATTCTTTGACCAGCTAGTGACTTCCCCACCAACTTTCCTACTCTGGGTTTCAGTTGTAGAGTGTGTAGATTCCTGAGTGAACTAAATGATTCCAAAGGTGCCTGCAATTTGGAAATTACATGATCACTTTGCATTTATCCAGCTAACTCCTTCTTGGCCATTTTATTTATTGCATATCAGAAACTCTACCAGTGAGTGCATAGGATCAGAAAGAGAAAGTGAAATAAGTCAATTTGGATATAACTGGCAAAAAATACAGAGCGTCTTAAAAATTAAAGAACTGAGAAACAAATTGAGGTAGTTAATCTTTAGAATTGACATTATGATAAGGATATGGTCTATTTTTAAATGTAGAGAGGGTAAGCAGAGATTTATAATGGAGGGAGATGAAGCAATCCCCACCCCACAGATTATGCACTTACATTTCAAGATTCCAGATAGGAACATTCTGCTCCTTTATTGGACTAGGACACCAAGATAATTTCCCTACATCCATGTTTAAGGTAAGACACTGTCTGTTTAAGATTTATATATTTTAACATACTATTTAAAAATTTTATGACTATAAAGTGATGCTTTGTACAAACAATATGGAAATAGGGAAAAGATAAAGTGCCTTATGATACCACCTGCAAGGGAAGTAAGCATTCTTGCAACTTGGTGTATATGAGTATACTACTACATAACGCCTATTTAGTGAAAGCATTTCATTTATGTAAAAGAAAATATACAAACTAAGCCCTTTATATTATTTTCCTTCACAAAGCTTTTAATTATAAATATGAATCTACATTCTTTTTGATGACTGGATAATATTCCTTTATAAGGACATGCCATTAATTACTTTCAAAATCCTTTATTGATGATTGCTTGTCTTAGGATGCTTTTTAAAGGTATACTTCAATTGCCATTTTTTTCCCAGCCATTTGTACCTGTGTCTTTGAATGAATCCACACACACACACACACACACACACACACACACAACAAAACAAAATATGTTCTCTGGATGATTAACTTTCCTCTTAAATGTTTGAGGTAAAATTTTTACGTTGACGCTTTACATATGTTAAAAAATCACTTCTGACTTACCTAATGACAAACATGATACACTGCCTCCTTGGAGAAACTTGGAGCAATAAATGAGCTGACAGTTATGAGTGCTGTCAAGCTGAAAAGTACTGAGTGTTATTTTAACAAAGGCTGAAGTAGCTATGATTAAGTACAGCTCCAACTCAGAGGCTTATCGGGCTGTGGTGAACAGGTTGCCACTGTCTAATCCCAGAATGCTTCAACAATGGCTCATGTACTGAAGTAAGAAAAAAGTCTATCAGCAAAATGTGTATTCCCTGTGCCTGACATAGTGAGGGACTCTGCAGCCAATGGCACGTAAGTGTCTACACCCAGGGAGTTACACCTCCTGAAAATCACACTACAAATTTTGTTTTCATGTGAGGATGCTTTTCAAAACTTATCCCAGGAATGATTGAATCATGCCTAGGCACACAAATGGTTTGACCATCCTGACTCAAGAAATCAGCCCCTCTCTCTTTTGGTAAATGGCACGTGTGGCCACATTCATTCCTTTCCCCTTTTCTCTGACCTCTTCCCTCTAACCAGGTCTGCAGCCTGCTACTCTCTGTCAAGTTATCAAAGGTTAACAGAGAATCTAAACCTTCCCCGGTGAATCTACATTTTAAAAAACGCTAATGCGTAATATCTATGACACATTAGTCCTAAAAAGGTAGTCACCAGGCTCTCGATACACAACCGCATTTGTGACTCTAGAATCAAACCTATTACAGTGCAGTTATCTACGTACATTGTCTGACAGTTCCACATTTACCTCTATTCTCAGTGTCCTAAATGAAGTGGGCATACCTTAAACATTTGCTTCATTGTGCTGGGGGTGGTTTGCAGTGAATACATGATCGTTTTGGGGAAACAGGTATGGTCAGAACAAACATTATGGTTCGAGAGAATAGACTTTGGTCATCTAGAGGCCCAGCATTAACTATTCTTTTTTTACCACCAGGTGTGTAAACTATAAAGATCAATACACAAACGGCTGGTATATCTGGTAAGGACATCCTCAATTTGTTATAAAACCTTCGGTGGTACATATATACTCTATTTCCTAAATAATTGAAATAATAATTCATTTCCTAAATAATATGAAATCATTCAGTTAAGGAAATTATAGGGATCATGCAATATACGTGGAAACATCACTTTCTGGTTATGGCTAGTGTTTACTTATGTACTTCCAGTGACAGGGACCGTAACTGTTTTTAGGGATAATAGTTTACTCCCAAAATAGAGACATTTAACAGTAAAATAAATGTTCTTTCTTTTGAAATCTCCCTAAATGTCTCTACTACTTATTTCAAAAGTCTTAAAAACCTTCAAAATAAGACTGCTACCTTTTTTAAGCTAGTCCTTCAGAAATTATAAGACAGTCATTATACACTCCCTACATCATGACTTCTGTATTTTTTTTAACTAAACATTATTAGTTCTCTCAATTAGGTGGTTAGCTCCTGTCTTGTCTACTTTTCAACCCTCAACCCCCACATCTAAAATCTGTTCAGTTGCTCACATACTGGTTGAATACATGGCTGGCTGAAAAATAGGGATAGTAGATGAATGAATTAACGGACAATGACACTGCTCCTCAGAACAACCCTCCAAGTTCCAGAGGAAATGATCATCATCACCTGGCAAGATCGACCCACACTGAGCAAAGCAAACATTCCCGGTTTACTGAGAATGTATGAGTTGTGGTTGGGGGTTGCTTAAGGAGTTGGGCCCCACAGATTTCTTGCATCCTGTCTCGTGGAGCTTTTGCCCTCTTTCCAGGAAGCAGCAGGAGTTCTTTCGGAACCCCCCTGGATGCTCCACCTCACTCCTTTACTGCTTCTTCTTGCATCAGGTTCTTGCTGCTGATTTTCCTGGTGGCTCTTCTCTGTGGAGTAGTGTTCCTCTGCCTCCACTGCTGGCTGAGGAGACCCCGAATGGATTCTCCAAGACGCACTATGGCTGTTTTTGCTGTTGGAGACTTGGATCCTGTTTATGGTGAGCTGTCTGAATACTTCCAGACTTCCTGTTTGGAACCTAGTGGTTTGTGGTGAATTGAAAAACTAACCTCTGGAAAGCAGATTTGTGAACTAAGAACAAGGCATAGTTTATTGGAGCTTCAAAGGCATGCAGTGGGGAGAGAGACTAAGTGAGAAAACTTCAGAAGAAAGGAGACCTCAAAAGAAAAACATGTATCTTAGGGAAATGACCCATAGTTGAGTAGGGGGATAGAACCTCAACATTTTGCTCAGTCAACATGCAAAAGAGAAGAGCTATACAGGGCCAGTCACTCCAAGTGAGTGGTAGGGTGTAAGGTATGCAAGAACCTCTCTGGGCCTTTAATAGCAGAATATCCCGCCCCCGTGCTCACAGTCTCATTTACTAAGTTCTCTATGCCTCATATATTTGCAATAACATTGAACCACACTTTCCAGATTGTCTGCTACCAATGCACAGCCTGAAATACTTGGAATTGGGCAGGCGGGTGTCAATATTCATGTCCTTTCTCCTCAGATACACGATTAGCAACCCCATCCTGCCTGCTTCTAACCCCCACCCCCACCCCAAACCATGCCCATCCTGTTATTTTCTAGTCTGCATGAGAGAGTAAGGAATGGAGGAAATCCAGATTTTAGAGTTATTTGTAACTACCAGCCTTGGCTGTAAGTAACAAAATTATCACTTACTGATTTCCGGGAGATCACAGATCATAGATTATTTCTTTGTGTTAAGCACTGTTCTCAAGCAGACCATCTGTTATGAAACTTTCCCTCTGAGGTGCTGTCTTGTACACCATAATAGTGGCCTCAAGAGGGCTTGGTAGAGATTAACAACTGCCCTTCAGGAACTTGGGTCAGCATAGATTTTCAATAGATGGAGCAAGGCATGCTCTGGGAAAACCAACAGCTAAATAAAAAGTAGGGTAAAAAAGAAAAAAAAAACTTAAATGTTTTAATGTCAAAACTCGGTACTCTAAGATTTAGTGATTATATTTACTATTGGCTTTTTAAAAAGTCATTATTTAACAAAAGAAACACATGTCAATTTGAGAAATGGTTATTTGGGGAAGGATAATTAAAGTCTCCAATGAAAAAATAATCTTTCTCCTAAAATCGAACACTTTCTATTGAACATAGGACGAAATAGGGTCACTGACATTCTAATAAATTGTATTAGTCAAAAGGGTCCACATGGTCACATTAGTCTATTTTTCTTTATTTAACTGGAGGTAGTTAACAAATAAATGTAATTATGATTTCTCCAGCTTGACTCAAGTTTCCAAGGAGGAAAATCCACTCTAGTCTTCTTAGCCCTTTATGTACTCTGAAGAAGACTCTTTTACTAACTATCCTAATCTTTAAAAACTTCTCTTCTTAATTTTAAGTAAACTACTGAGTTTTACTGTCACCATTTTTAAGGCAACCTATGTGCCACAGTTATATCCCAATTTATCTAATGTTTTTATATTTCCTGCATGGTGATCTATACAAATGCTTTTGAATGTGCCAGACGAGCCTGAACAGGTAGGACTGGGAGAGAAGATGTCAAACGTGATAGATTACTGCAATAATCTGCGTGTAATCATCCCAAATGCAGGGCATTAGAATCACATTCTCTACATTACACTGAAGTCACTGTGGACAGGAAAAGAATATACTTGGGAAGAAATTATTTAAAAAAATATAGTCACATTTTTTTTTCACATCTACCAAGAGCTAGGCACTAGATTAGAAGCTTCTCAGATATGATTTCTAGTTACTAAATATCAACCAGGAAATTTGGCTACCATTCCTCTCAAAAGATGTTATCTACTTTTCTCACTGTGCTAGATAAATATACCACATAGATCTTTGCTGCAAGCCAACAAATAGCCTTCAAATCGTCTGCAATTGAGGATAAGGAGCGGGTGAAAACTTGGGCAGGGTACTCATGGCTTAGTCACCTCCTCTCCTACCCTAAGTACAACTTTTGTATCTCAAACCTCAGACATTTCCATTGGGTGGTTCCTCAAAGGTAGGGATTCCTCTCCAGAATCCTCATTCCTTTTCTCATTCTATTGGTTCCTCCCTAATCCCACTGATATGCTCTGAATCTTATTTTGCTCAAATAAACATTGAAACTCTCTCCCAGCTTAAGTTATATTACAAAACTCAGTTTTGTTGCTTTCTGTCTTAGGGCCAGGCCTCAGTTTCCCGTATTTATTTTTTTTATCATCTATCTATGTATCTATCTATCTATCTATCTATCTATCTATCTTTCTCTTGCCTACTTGGCTGTTAGTCTGTCCTGCCCACCATCCATCTGCCATCCTGTCCCAGGGATGTTCAGAAGAGCTATAAGGCATTCTGATATGAATGTGTCTCCCAGAGTTGTGCTTCCTGACATTCCCATTTTTCTTCTCCAAAACAAAATATAACAGAGTGATTTAGGAAGTGGTATTCTCTGTGATCTTTAGTGACTAGCAATTTCTGGAAGTAAATTCTAGGGAGTCAATATTTTAAGGCAATCTGAAGCCCAGAGCCAAACTGGATTTCTTTTCCCCACTAGATCCCCATGACACTTTCATTTCTCCCAACAAGTGATTCTTCTTCCCTAATATTTCTGTAAAAGGACCTTTTTTCCAAAAGGGAAGTGAGGGAAGCACTACAGGATCTTTTTTTATGGCTACAGGGGAGGTAAGAGCCAAAATTTCCACTGTACCACACAAAGTATGTGCTCTCAGCTTTGAATTGAGTCCAGTCACTGCTGGATTCACACACCCACACTGCTGGTTGTGGGTTGTACCTCTGAGTCTTCCTCATGGTCACAGTTCAGAGGGGAGACGAAAATGAGAACTCGTTTGAAAGATACTGGTGACATTAGAATATGAAATATGGTTTCTGGACTCCCTGCCACCCTCTGAGCACAAAGATAGGACATTCCCTCCTGAATACAGAATGTAGTAAATGGGTCATTTAAAGCATTTTAATGGAGAGACTAGATTTGCTTTATTAACCTTGGGGTTCTTCCTTGACCTTTATTTTATTTCTTCAAAAATTATTCCACACTATTGCCACTATTTGTCGAATCTATTAGTTGAAATAGCTCTGCTCTTCTGACCTGTGGGTCCAAGGTTTGACTCTCACAGTCCCATGGAAGCTGCCCTCACATGAAGAACCAAGAGGAGAATTTTGACAGAATATAGGGAGCCAGGGTGGATTGAACTTTACTGCTGTTAAAATCTATAAAATAGGAAAGTTCTTCCACTAGCAATACCAGGCAGTATTATTATGACTCAGGTTGTCAATTATCTTGATTAGAAATATTCAAGAGAGAAAGGTGAACACACGGCTTGGGATCCTCATAAACGGTGTATAAAGAAGGCCTTGCCAGCCCAGCACATCCAATGCACAATGAGGTTTCTATCTGGGAAGCATCCTCGGGAATCTCATGCAAACACCCAGACCCCGGTTCCATCTAGTGGGCCAGTTGTCATGCCTTCTCACAATTCTCTGTTGACCCAGTGCTCAGATTTCTCAGGCTTCCTTCCCCTCTCATGGGATCTATATTTCCATGTCCATAACATGTCACAGTGAAGCTCTTCATGCACCAAAAAGGGAACAAAAATGCCTTCAATATCCCCATGGAGGGTAAGGAGGAAGAGGATTACTTCTAGAGATGAAGGGAAGGAAGACAGGAAAGTGGAGGAGGGAAAGGGGAAGGGTGAAGGGCAAGACGAGAAGGAATCTACAATTGGAGGCTGGAGGTATTTTGAGGAATTAAATTGGTAACTATTTATTTTATACAAGCCCTAAAGTCATGTTACTTTGTTCTGTCTTGGGCCCACTTCTTCCTGGGCCCAGCCTCAGGGGCGGCCTCCCAGATAGTCCTTTCTTCCATTATCACCCTGTCCGCCCTCCCCACCCCAGACTCATCTCCTGGATCCAGTTGTCCCTTAGCATCCCTGCTGTCCCCCAGAAAGGACCTGTCCAGCCCTACAATTTCCTGAGTGGAGTTGTCTGTGAAGTGCTCTCTGAGGCCTCTCACCTCTTCTCTCAAGCCATCAGACCCTAACAATTCTAGAATAACTCCTCACTTGGATTAGGAGCAAACATTTCTTTTCTGATATTTTCTTAGAACTTATATTACCTATTTTAATGATGCTTTTGGGATCCTTTTTATCTGAGAAATCCATAGGAAACAGGAGATTTGCAGGGTTCCCCTCCCTCAATGTATAAATGGAGAGAACACACACTGGGCCACAGAAAGTGAATTTTTAAAAGAATATATGCAAATTTTTAGTAAAGGTGGGAAAGAAGAGAACATTGTTAAAACTCTCTATACTCATCTGTACCCCAGATCGAATTCAATGTCCCCACTTTATAAGATCCAGGACCGTGAGGCAGGGTGAATAAGTAGAAAATACAAGTGACCTAAAAATGCAAAAGCAAAAGTTTTGATTTTGTTAGTTTAATGGTTTTATGTGTTAAATCTGTATTTGAAAAAAATCAGTAATGACAAAGGAGTTGTAAAGTTGGCTATAAACAAAAAGGGTCTTTTGTTAATTTACTGAAAATAGGTTTTCATTGAAAATAAGGTTGTGATGCCGAATAAAGGAACTTATTTATGAGAAAATAAGGCATTTAAGGATAATGAAAAGCAAAAAGTTTGGGGTCTGGTAGGCGAGAGAAGGACAAAGGGCTTGAGGCAGAAAAAACAATCTAGTGTTCATAGAAAAGAATTTGAGAGCATAGAGGAGACATCCCCCCAATTATCTGTCCATACTCTTTAATAAAAATAATAAATTACTATATAATCTACATTGACTCCTTTTCCATCCTATTAGCCTTACCAGGGCAGCAAACGGTTTCCATGCCATTCCTGAGAATTCCAGAGATACCCCTCCTGAGGCCACTCATCTTGGGGGCTGATCTCCTTGATAATGCTGCCTTTCAGAGATTCAATCTTCCTGACCCCATTTCTTCTTCAATTTCAGAGATAATCTTCCCTTTTTCTTACTTCAGGGTAAATAGAAATACTAGTCTTTCAGCAATGATGAAATGTCAGGGCTCTGAATTGGGAAGGGGAAGGAGGTGTGGATAGGGACAGAGAAGAACCAGGCCTTTACATGCCAGCTCCTTTCTCCCTCACCTCTCCAGGATCCTGTCTTATTTTAGGATCATTTCTGAAGTGTTATTTTTCTATACTTTATGTTCTTTATGTAAATAGTCTGTGACTCATTTTAGGTAGGGAAAGAGGGAGCATTTCATTCACATACTTTCCTTCCAGGGCATGATAGTAGTAACAGCTCAACATTAATTGAGCATGTACCATATGCCATGCTCTGTGCTAACACCTGACATCTCTAGTCTCATTTCTTTTTCCCTACAATGGGAGGAGGGGTTCACTATTATTCTGAACCCTCCAAGATGAGGGAAGCAAGGCACCTAGAAATTAAACATTTAGCCCATGGTAGAACTGTGAGTCATATTCAGGCACTGTTAACCACTCTCACAGAAAAGGAAAGAATTAGATAAAGAAATGAAAAGAGGAGAAAGAGGCGGAAGGGCCATGTTCAAATAAGGGCCGGTCTATTGGACTGATCTTAATGATGTGGGAAATCTGAACTCTGGCTAAAAAAACTCGGCAGTGAGTATATTAGTTTCACAAAATTAAACAACTAACTCATACCTTCGCCAACATTTCTGTCAAAACCATCGAATTCTTGCAGGCATTTGAACTGCATTTTTTCATGTTCTTAATTTATCAAAAGATAAAAATAATGTCTGTTCACCTTACCACCGCCAGCAATCATACGATACAGGTTTCCCCCTCTATCCAAAAGCAAGCCTTTCATAACCTAGAATGGCATAAAGTGGAGAATTAATTACCATTAATTTATAAGGAAAAATTTCTGAGCGTTTCCAGACCTCAAAAATAACCTCTCTTTGGCTTTTGGGATTCCTGAGGACACATCTTGCTACTGGTGCACAAAGTAAGTCAAGATAAAGCACAAATAGATGCTCACAGATGCTCACTTTAAAGCCATGGAGCCTTGATGCTGAGATGCTGATCCAGTGGCCGGGGTAGGAGCTGAGTGGGGCCACTCTCCAGAGCAGGTGCACGCTGCCTCTATAGCGGCTGACTGCAAAACAAACACTGAATACTCGTCACTTTTCACCCTTTTTGGTAAAAGCAAAATCCTCTTCAAATTTCTTTTGGCTAGCAAAAACCAGTACTAATGTCAGTCTTTCATGAAAACGAAGTGAAGTAATGTGAACTTTCAAAAAGTGGGGGATACTTGTAATGCATGTAAACCTGCTTTGAAAAAAAATAGAAAACTAAATAAATGTTTGATTTCACAAAAGCTTTCTGAACACATTTGGCTAGTTATGTTTATCGAATGAATGCCCTGTGGTTTTCCCAGCAGGCTTAAGAGCAATTGGCCAAATTTGTAGTAAAGTGATAACATAAAACTTTTCTACCACAGAGAGCAATTGCTAATATCCTCTTGCCAGGAGCACAATATTGATAATAGCAGCAGAAATAAATTTGAGCTAATAATTTTGTGTCGAGTCAATCTAATCAACCACTCCCGGCAGAATGATAGCTAAATTACCATTGACTTTGTACTGGACATACCAAGAGTAGGCCACCTAGGACAATGTCCAGGACCAGTATCCACAGTGGAGGGAAGTGCTGGGGCACATACCCATTGCCCATGTTAGCTGTTTTATCAAATGCCTCAGACTTATCTTATGTGATCCTAAACTTCCTAACTGCCAAGGGCTCTAACTCCACAAGTTATTTTGTTTAATAATCTCTATTATAATGTGGATAATGATGATTAAATAACTACTTAACCATTAATATAAAATAAATTAGAAAATAAAATTGTAAATAAAAGAAAATGCATGCATATTCCTAGCATAGAGTGGAGTTCTTGAAATATAGCACTGTTACTACTACAATAATAATAATAATGCTAAGTAGCTATTAATAGGTAATTACTGTGTACCTGGTTTTGTTTTAAGCACTCTACATTCATTTAGCCTTGCTTTTACAGACATAGTAATATTATTATGCTTTTATTGCATAGGAGAAAAATTGATGTACAAAATGTTATATATTAGCCTAGGAGTAGACTATTCAATTAAATAAATAATTCCTTAAGAAAAGTGCTGAACCAGTCTTCTAGTCAAAATTCTCTACCCTTCACAGATTATATTAATATTTGATTTATTACACTTAGGTCTGCCAACTAGTGAATACAAATACAAATGTATGAAAATCATGATTCCAAATAAACATTGTCCATTCCAACATAAAGATTCTAAGTAACCTACATATGGATTCCAGGGATATGGCCATTGCCTAACATCTAACTGTTCCTGGAATTGTTTTGATTATTGTGTCATTTTCTTTAGAATCTCTTTGGAGGTATCAAAACTTAATCCTTCAATAAGAGGTCACTAAACTTTCCTATTAAGGGTCAGATAGGGGGATCCCTGGGTGGCTCAGTGGTTTAGCACCTGCCTTCAGCCCAGAGGGTGATCCTGGAGTCCCAGGATCAAGTCCTCGGGCTCCCTGCATGGAGCCTGCTTCTCCCTCTGCCTGTGTCTCTGCCTCTCTCTCTCAATCTCTCTCTCTCTCTGTGTCTGTCATTAATAAATAAATAAAATCTTTAGGTGAACAAAAAGGGTCAGTTAGGAAATAGGTTTTACAGGCCATTGGTCCTTCTGGGGGCTACTCATTTCTGCAATAGTAGTGCAAAAAGACAATATGTAAATGAATAACAGGGCTGAATCCCAAGTAAATTTAATATACAAAAACAGTCAGAGAGGGCAGCCCAGGTGGCTCAGCCCAGAGCCTTCAGCCCAGGGCCTGATCCTAGAGACCTGGGATCCAGTCCCACATCAGGCTCCCTGCATGGAGCCTGCTTCTCCCTCTGCTTGTGTCTCTGCCTCTATCTCTTTCTCTCTCTCTCTCTCTCTCTCTCTCTGTGTCTCTCATTAATAAATAAATAAAATCTTAAAAAAAAACAGGGAACTGGATTAGTTCAGGAGCCCATTTTTTTTTCTTTAAAGGTGTATTTGTTTTTTGTGTTTTTTTAAGATTTATTTATTTATTCATTTATTTATTTGAGAGAGACAGACAGAGAGTATGTGAGTGGGGAGGGGCAGAGGGAGAAGGAGAATCTAAAGAGGACTCTGAGTCTAAATGTAGAGCCTCTGGAGGGGCTCGATCCCAGGTCACTGAGATCATGACCTGAGATGAACCCAAGAGTCACTTCGGAGGCTTAACTAACTGACCCACCAGGCGCCCCTCTTTAAAGGTGAATTTAGAGTTGTTACTAGGGCTCATAGATGCTATTGTTTTGAAAAGAAGCAATCAAATCATTTCAAGACAGCCAAAGACCAAGGTAGGAAAAAAAAATATTTATATATATAGAGAGGGAGAGAGAGGATTGTGGCTATGAAATATTACTGTTGATTCCTGTTGTAGCTCAAAAACAGTAACAGTCTTTCAAGGAAATACTAGAGATTTCCAAAAGAGCTGTGGGAATAAGTACATAGGTTCTCAAAGCGATCAGTTTGGGGGAAAGAAATGCTTGTTTTTGATATTTAGTGACTTGTGGTGTGCCTAATTGAGAAGTCAAATTTTTATTTCAAAGCATTTTTTTAAGTTTGATGATTTTTTTCTTTATCACGTGTGTGTACTTGAAATGCAAACTTTTCACAAGTTAACATTTTTACTACTTATCATAGAGAAATATTTAATTAATTACCTTAGTTGATGTTTGCAGAGCATAAATATAAGATAATGAAGTTCAGACATTATATTTAAATATTTCTATTAAAATTTGCATTTTCCATGATGGAAACGTTAGCTAAAATACCATGAGTATTTATAGGAATCTTGCTTTCCAATCTACCAAAAAGGGCATTCCTCCTACTTTCAGCTGCTAAATTGTAAATGTTTCTTGATGGGTTAGTCAGTGATGATATAATCTGCTCATGAGAGCAAATTTTCTTGCTATCATGACTAAACTATCACTGCAGAGAGAGTAGGATGATTGTAATTTTTTTCTCAAGGGTACAAATAATTTTCTGTTGCTCCAGTGATCCAAGAAATGCCAGATTTTATTAGGCAGTTCATATACTTCCGTTTTATGCTGACTAGAAAGATTACAAGTCCCCATTTTTCTCTTTCCAGGGACAGAAGTGGCTGTGAATCCAACTGTTGGAATTCACCTTCACACTCAAAACCCTGAACTGTACCCTGCTCCATGTTTTGGTACTGTAGGCCCCCCACCTCCATATGAAGAAATTCTGAAATCAAGCCAATTTTAGTTCTGGATTATCAACTGGCAACATTAGAAATATTTTTCAAATTCTAAAACATCAAACTTGGGAACAAGTCTTGTTTTAGTGGGAATTCCCAGAATCGATTAATATAGTCTGTAAAGGGACAAATAGACAAAAGGATGTGAACATATAGAATTTTGGTCAGGGAGATGTTTTAGTAGTAAATTACTAGACCGTTAATGTACCATTGCTGTGTTATATTTTGTGCTACACAACCAAGTCAATGTTTCTCCATCAATATTCAAAGGGACAGTCATTAACACATGACGAGGTCTCCAGTAAGTTTAGGATTCCACCCCAGGTACACATTGAAGCCTTCTCTGCCTTATTATCTCTGTGGTAATCTGATCTCCCCCTTGTATAGAGTTAACAAGAAATATCACAACTTAACAATGGCTCAAGAGAAGATTCAGATGTGTCCAAACCCAGATTAGAATATTTTAATTAGGGTAAAAAGGCAAGAGTAGGAACCAGGGGTACTGAGAGTTAAAGGGTGAAGGGTGAATGAAGAGATTAAAAGTCCCAGTCAAAAAAGTTGCCTGTTTCAGCCTGAGGAGAGATAAGTGTAGATAGAAGCTGAAGGAGCTCCCCTAAGCTGTGGTGCATGTGTGATAGCACAGTGTGGAGAAGGAGGCTCCCATTTTGTATGGGTAGATGTGGACTCTTGAGCCCACAGCCTTTCTCTCTGGTACCTGGAGACTTGGCATTTCTTGGAGAACCACAATAAGAACCTTTGGCATAGATGTCAATGTTCTTATGGAGAACTCTGACTACATAATGAGCTACAAGACATTTGCAGCATTTTTGCAGTGGCCATGAGCAAAGGGGGCAGAAAAAGATATCCATGGTAGATGCCGTGGTATTCAGTTGACAGAAAATTATTTCTATCCTTGTAGGATCAATACCTTTGCTCAAGTCTCCTTTCCTATGACTCTTGCCCTTACTTACTTGTTCTAGGAACACTGTTATCAGACCTAGCAGGTGTTAGCCTTCCTGCATCTGTCCTTTAGGGTCTAGAACTTGCTATTTCTTTTGCCTGCAACACTCTTCCCCCAAATAGCAACATTGTTTCACCCTTTCACTTCCTTAAATTATCTGTCCCAATGTCACCTTCTTCATGAAACCCATCCCGATTACTCTACTTTAAATTGCAACCTCTCCCAGCTCTGACACTCCCACCTCTTTGCCTCAAGTACATCTTTTCCACAGAACTTATCACCTACTCTACTACATAGTTGACTTCTATTTACAAACTGTGTTCATCTTCCCTTGCTGGAATGAAGATCCATAGGGGAAGGATCTTTGTGTTATTCACTAATTTATATCCAAGAGTCTAAAGGATTCTGGTGCTTAGTATATATTCAATCAAATTTTGTAAACAATATTACCTAGCTCTGGAAAGTCCCAAAAATAACTGGATAAGATTTGATGGGGATAAGGTTTTATGACTGTGAATGTGAAAAAGACCCAGGGACAGAATGCTTCGTGCTTCTAAAATAATCTTATTAGTATCCACTGATGAAAAAATACCAGGGAAACTCATTTAATGTACTCTAATAATCCCAGGTAGGTAAGCTGGGTTTAGAGTATACAAACTTCTTTCAAATGTTTTTCTCATGACAATTTTGTGAACTACCTATTCCTAACTTCAAGTTATAAATGGTAAATTCAACATATCTGCTCCTTTCTGAAATCCACTAAGATTATAGTAAAAGAATAAAAATGTTTTTAATTTACAAGAACAAAGAGAGTGGCAAGAAGATGACAAAATCAACAAGATTTTCGTAAATGCATAGAGAGATATCTGAGATGGATGCAGATGGATATATCATAATTCACTGAGGTTTCAAGTTTCTCCATTTTGCTAAGTGTCTTCAGGGATAAAACTGAGAATAATCAAGCAAATTCGTGGTGTAGCAATATAGAGATCCCCAAGGATTAGAGGTAGGAGAGGCAAAGAGAACTCTGGAAATGATGATGAACATGATCTATAGGAAGACAGTAACCGTGGAAGAGCCAGTTCCAGTCAGAACATGATAACAAATAGCTGTAGGATGATAAGAGGGATTACATTAAAAATGTAATGATAAATTAACAATTGGTAAATGGAAAGTGAAGGAACTGAAAAGACGACGGCAATTACAAATCTATGAAAAACAGAAGTTGGATTAACTCCTCCCAGCCTGAAATGGTTAAGCTATGAATAACGTAAATAATTAGTATTGAGTTTTACATTGGGCATTAGTCATATTGGCAAGCTAGAAAGAGAGAAGTATTTATAAGGAAAGGTGGCAGGATTTAATAAGAAAGAAATCCTTATCAGATTGTGGGAAGTCAGTGAATAATATCTAAAATTAAAAGAAAAAAATTTAAAAATGGTAAAGTATATCATTTGGAAATTAGGTCATAAGTATCTGAAGCAAAATACTAAAACAATTGAAAATTATTGCCTCAAGAAATAAGCTTAGAGATAATGCTATGTGGGACTGGGTAGAGCAGAGAAGTGCTGGCTTTTATCATGAGTTTATGATACTATTTGATTTTTTTTAAACTAAATGCATATGTGACTTTAATTCTTTCTCTCTCTGTATCTGTATATCTATATATCTATATCACTGCCTCATTTAACAGAGTAGAAAATTTGGATTCTGGAAGGGTTACTGACTTGCCCAATGTGCAGAGCTAATTAGCATGAGTGACAAAACCAGAGACTGAGCATTTTGCTCTTTCAATCCCTATTCTAGGTATTTTTCCACAATGATGGTATAAAAGTGGCTACAAGGGGCACCCAGGTGGCTCAGTTGGTTGAGCGCTGGGCTCTTGATTTTGGCTCAGATCATGATCTCTGGGTTGTGAGATCCAGCCCCAGGTGGGGCTCCTTGCCCAGCAGGGAGTCTCTCTGACATTCTCTTCCTCCGTCTTTGCCCAGCTCCGTGCTCACATGGGCTCTCTCTCTCTCTCTCTTTCTCTCTCTCTCTCTCTCTCAAAGATTTAGAAATTCTAGCAGAAGCACTTTATGGTCCACTGAAAACTACTGAAAATAATAAACTAACTTGGATTATATGATTATTGTAACATTTAAAAGGGAAATTTAAAACTATAAACCTGTATTTTTTCTGTCATCTCACCTCTGAAAATCTTTACACATCTTAGTTCACCAATAAATTGTTAAAAATTCTATTTAACCTGGTGTCTTAGATTTTAATTCTAATAGGACTAGTTTTTTTTTTTTCCTTATGTTAAAGAGCATTCATTTTTTAAATGAGACTTTTCTTGACTGTTAAAGGGTTTTTCTTTGAGCATCCAGCAGAGGGCATGAAAGCCTACCTATGTTTTTAACCCAATGCTAGATTTGATTTAATGATTAGATGAAACCATGAAGCTGGTTACTACTAATATCAGATTTTTTACAAACCTGAAAAGAATGGAATAATAATGATGTTCAAGTTTGCAAAGAGGATTCTATTACCTTAGCTCATATTGCTCTAAATGAAGCTGAACATCAGGCAAGACACTTGGCATCAGAGACTAGAAAATCTGATGTATACTCCAGCTTCTGAGGATGAGACCTATGAGTTTTAGTTGCCCACAAAGGCAGGCTAATGCATGTACACGATGCTCACATGGTAGGTAGCATCTACAGCACCGACCCCACAGGTCCAGCCTATTTTTTTTATATCTGACCACATGTTCCCCTTTCATTTTCAGTTTTGTAGTTGCAAATTTGTTTCATTTGTGTTAGGAGCACAACTTTTATAAAAGACAACTTTAAAATTCAATATCTTTCACAGAAATGAAATAGAGTTGGGATAGAACTGAATATCATTCATGTGGACAATGAAATGAAACTCCAGCAGAATATTATATCTAAGGCAAAATGTGAAATATGTCAGGATCGTGTAAGAAAAAAATGAAACAATGAAAATGCGCTGGCTATGAGACCCTGCTTTCAATAGAGAATAATTTTTTAAAAATCAGAACAACAACAAAAAAGAAAATATAATATACCTCTCAAAGGAAACTGTTACTTTTAAATTCATTTTGCTTTGTGATTTTGTGCAAAATAACTCTATACAGGTGAGTTTTTTCTTTCACATTTAAAGCCAGATCCTGGAAAAGCGTATAAATTGCTTTGTTATTTTTACTAATTGTATTACTAGGAAGATGAAACTAAGTAATATCCCTTTACAAAATGGAATCATTTGGTGGTAAACAAAATGTAATTTAAAGTTGTGTATTTGGATAATAGTTCTTTGTTTCCTCCAAAATTATGTCAGTCTCCGCCTATCTAACTCATAAAGCAAATAATGCATATCAATCAAGATGGCAGATTTTTATATTAAAAAGATGAAAAATGGTATTGCTCAGAAGCACTTAAATTTTCAATAAACTCAGGTTTCTTATTTTCATTATTTTGTTTATTGGAGAAGCCTTCCTTTTTGGAAAAATCTATTTGTGGAATGCAACAAACAAAACTAAAGAAACATTTTTTTTTCTCTAGCAACTAATGAAATGATGTCTGTCTTTATATTTAATAAATAGTTTTTATTTTTCTCATTGCATATGAAAACTGAAATGTAAATTCAGATTATTTTCTCTTTTATGTATCTAAATCTGGGTAAATTTCTAATGTTAAAGAGTCTTAGGTACCACTAACTAATTGCCTTCTAAATTTACCTAAATTGTTTTTTCTTAAAGAATATTGAGAGACACAAAATAAGAAAGTGTAAGGATATATTTTATTTTATTTATTTATTTTTTAAGAAAGTCTAAGGATATATTTTAAATAATCAGTGAACAATTGTATACTTATCTGATGTCGTGGGGAATATTTGTTTACATGTAAATTGGCCAAAAAAAAAAAAAAAAAAGAGCAATGCTATGAGGAGATTGGATGAAGGGATGAGATACCTTAAAGATCCCAAAGCATTACTGGGGAATGTTCTGCTAAGCTGCTAAGTATAAGAGACAGCTACCCATGGGACACACTCCAGTGATAAGAAATGGTCACTAAAAAGGGTGGAGTTGAACCATAGGGCTTCTGCTTTGCTGCTTGAGGTATACAGGTTCTGTTCAGTTCAGAACTAAACTGTGTAAGGCTTTAGAAGAGAGTTTGTTTACTTTAAAAATACATTTTCTTTTACACTGATTTTATTAGCGTAAGTAAAGGATTCCATGGAGGAAGGATCAAGAATTGACATATGCTCAGAACAGCCATTAATGGAACATTAATTCCATGTGATTAAGCCTCCATTATGTTTCTAGCTTCTGATTTTTATTCTCCAATAACACATTTTTTTTCTAAGCTTCCCCTCATCTTTGTTTCTGACAAGGTTTGCTGACTGCTTCCGTTTCTGCTAGATTAACCACATTAGCTTGTTTCCTTTTTATTTACTAATCTCAAAGCTTTTCCTTCTCTAATAAAATAAAGTTACCTCCGATTTCCTCTTCTAACCAGTACTTTCCATCCAATAGCTTTAGAAAAGAAAAGCATGGTATAGTGTTTGTAGTAATTTAGTAAGAGAGAAACTACGTTTTGCAAATAAAACATATCTCAGCTCCTTCCCTGTAGCTCTCTGGGTTATGTAGGCTTAGTTTTGCATATAATAAAGTAATTTTAAAAACAGTAGAGCAATTTGATGATTTCAACAACCCTCAGTTTTTCTTCCACATCCAGCAAACTCAGGAAGATAATTCTAGAACCAGGTTTATTTGGCTTCATGTCCCTTTATACATATGAAGTAAAGCCTGTATCACAAAAGCATTCTCCTTTCAAACTTCCAATTTCCTTTTTGGTTTTTCTTTTTCCTCCTGCTAAATATTAGCAAAAAAAATTTAAGCTGTCAGTTTTGTGGAAGCAGTCAAGTTTTTGCAAAGGAAAACTTAAGGTATTAACATTTTTCAAAAATCTCCTAAACCTTGGGATCCCTGGGTGGCTCAGCGGTTTGCTGCCTGCCTTTGGCCCAAGGCATGATCCTGGAGTCCTGGGATTGAGTCCCACATCGGGCTCCCTGCATGGAGCCTGTTTCTCCCTCTGCCTGTGTCTCTGCCTCTCTCTCATGAGTAAATTTTTAAAATCTTAAAAAAAAAGTTTCCTAAACCTTGATACAAATGGAGATTACAGAAATTAAAATCACAGTATTTTATTTGAGTTATATCAACAGCAAAGTGCGAACAATTTTGGGTTTGGAATTGGACCCAATCAAAAAATATTTTTTAGACAGTCACAACAAAAAATATCTTGAAGAATTTGATGCTAAGGAGATTGTTGATGTTGTTGACTAATGATAATAGTATTGTGGTTATGTTGTTTAAAAAAGTCTTTATGTGTTATGCGTATATAATGAATTATTTATGAGTGGAATAATATGATCGCTGAGATTTGCTTTAAATAGCCAAAATGATAAATATTATTTTCTTATTTTTTGGCTCTGGAAATATCCTATATGTTGAAAAACCGCAGGCCCAATACGGTGGTTGACAGAGGTTCCTAAGCTGGGGCTTACACAGAGGTTTCCAAACTAGGGGCTTAATAATGCCCAATCTAATTACAGTTTCAACCTCCTCTGAAATGCATCCTCAAGGGTAGTCATGAGCTTTTTTTTTCCATCACATCTGGGTCCTCTCCAGCCCCCCAAAGAAAGATGAGATAATTAGCATGATGACACCATGCAAACAGCCTCTGCAAGACCCATCCTTTCCTTTTGCTAATAACTTCCTTGTGCTCACCCCTTCCATTTATGAAACGCTTCCATTTTGTACAACTCCTCAAAGTGCCTCTCTACTTGCTGGATCTGGTGCCTCCTGATCCGTGAATGGTTCAATAAGCCAATTAGATCTTCAAATTTCCTTGGTTGAATTTTGTTATATAACAGAGCATATGTCCATTCTTCATTTGCTAACTCTAATCCTAGCTTGTGGCTTTACTTTGCATGAGCAAGTATATTTAATAAGTTGTTTATCTTTTGCTTAGAGTATATTCTATTCTAAGAATACTACATTGATTAAACCATTGTATACCAAAATTCACTCCCTAAATTTGGACCTTCTCATTTTTGATTACCTGAAAAGTGTTTGTACTTATATTTTTATTTAATGTATTTTAAACCAAGTCAGTTTCAAACTTAAATGTATTTTTAATGGAAACTTCAAATTGTGTTGTAAGTGGAAGATGTGCTTTTTGAAATCCATATAAAAATAGATGGCTATAAAATAAAACTATTTAATGTACCACCAAAATTTTTCAACTACCCTTGTTAGTAAGTTTAATATACTTTGATCAGCTCACCAATATATGCTTTGAAATATGGTATACACCATTACATGGGACTAAAAACCAAAAAGCTTATAATTTCCATTTACAGAAATATTCAAACAATAATAGGTGATTATTTAAAAAGTTGATCAACTGTGATCAATTTTGTTAAATAAATGCAAACCAAGGAACCAATATGATCTCATTTTTTACGCATAATATCGGTAGCAATATTAAAGATTACTAACATCTTTCATTGGCAACACTGTAGGGAAACAAGCGTTTTTATATACTGCTGGTGAAAGTGTAAATCTGTATATTTTTTGGAGACCAATTTGGCTATAGGAAACAAAAATATAAATATACTCACATAAATTCAGCATTTCTACTTTTAGACATAGAGTGTAATGCTATAGTTACAATCCTGTAGGAAGACAAAGGTATTTTTAAAAGAGTATTCATTGCCACTTTGCAAAAATGAAGATGTTGAAAGGGACAAATTAGATAATAATAGTTCATATAATAATGGTTCATATATACAATGAACTACGCAGCCATTGAAATTAATGAGGTGATATGGAAAAATGCCAATAAATATATTTAAATATTGATTTTATTTTTAAAGGGAAAATATTGACTAACAGTATGGTGTATACATGTTCAAAGGATCTATACACACCATAAATTGTAATTTTTTGTTTGCTTGTTTGAAAGGATATCATAAATAATGAGAAGTGCATCTCTTAGAAGAGAGACTGTAAGGGAGGTCCATGGAGGTGGGTAAGAGGGACATTAATATTTATATTTCTGTACCATTATATTTTGGAAAAATCTTATGTATATATAATTTTCTCTATGTCAACTCTCTTCTAGATGTTGGAATAATTGTGTTTTTTATTTGTTTTCTTCCTTATCCTTTTTTATTTTAAACAAACAAAATTATTTCAATAAAAACATTAAGTGACAAATGACTAGGTTTCTTTTTAATAGAAACAGGGTAACCAATATCAGATTGTGCAATATATTGCTTTCAATTAATTGCTGCATATCAGGGGCTAATGTTATTTACTTGGGAACAATTACTTCTGAGCTCAAAAGCTGCAAAACTTGCTCCAAGAGTTATTTTTCTACCTAATTCTCATTTTATCTCCTTAAAATAAGATTGAAACTATTCTTTCCAGTATGAGAATGTTGAAACAAAGAAACAAAACCAAAAAAGTAAACAACTGACTTGAAAGAAGATTAAAGTGTAAAGGAAAAGATATGATGGGACGATTAACTGGGAATCAGAATTACATCTGTGATGGTGAAAACTGTCTTAATAAGACTTTGCTGCATAGATGATTCCTCCAAGAAGCTGACTGTATTAAGGAAACCAGGCCAAATAAAACTAGCACCTTCTATATATGGGTTGTATATCTAATGATGGCACTGAGAGTTTTTAGCAAATATCTTCCCTTCGATTTTCCTATCTTAGAAAGAGAGGGAAATGTTATCTTTTTGTATTTTTCATTTTAAAATAATTTGTGAATATCAAAACCTCCTCCTCCCAGTTATGCTCTAAGAGCATGGAACTGTTTGTCTTTTTTAGCACATCAGTGGCCTTTTTTTTGATCCTCTGTGCACATTGTTCTTTGTATAGAATTCTTTTTCCTCACTTGTTTTTGTTGAAAATCTTCCTCTTCTGCAGATTGGTTATGGTAACTACACAGACTAAAGTGAGGAGAGGTAGGCTTATTTTACAAATTTCTACTGCAGTTGTAAATAAAATATAATTAGAGAATCATCCTTCTAGAAACCCTAACCAATTATTGATTCAGATCAGGATTATCAATTGTTAAAGGTGTTATTTTAAAATTATTATTACAGTTGATGGAGAATGGAATATTCCTACAGTTTCCAAAATCACTTGTTTTTGTCACTAAAGGACAAATATATATAACAGAAGAATGGATGGATTAGATTGCCATCACCTAATCCAGTGAACAATTTTAGCATAATTGAGGCTGAATCAACGAGATATTAAGTCTCCATATATGCTATCACATCACTATAGTGTGTTCTAAAAACTTTTTAATTTGAGCCCATCAAGTCTCTAAATTTAAATTGAAATTTGCTGGAAATACAAGGCATAGAGAAACAAGCTAAATAACATCACCAAACTAAATCCAAAAAGCAGAATAAAATTAAAGAAAACTTGTACCCTTGTTTTATTTTTTTTTTCAAGGTCAGTGAATTAAAGAGATTTAAGGGGCATAACAACAAGAGAAATGCAGATTCTGGTTTGGACCAGCCAGCTGTCTAGTGCATTTTGAAATACTTAGGGAAATTTCAACATGGGTAATTAGATATAAATGAAAAATTTTTGCTACAAAAAGGCAGAGATATTACTGGGAAAAAAGTAGCTTACAAAGCAACATACGTGAAATTATCTCTTAAAAAGAAATATATGCATATGTGTGTCTTTGCATATATGTGTATAAATATAGATTATCTAGAAGGATATGCAGATATTGAATGAGGTTTTAGGAATAATGATGCTCTTGATAGAGAGAACATGGCGCCTTACTGTAAAATATGGAAGATGCCTTTTTAATTATTTTTGTTCTTCAACTTTCTACAATGCACATATAAAACATCTATAGCAACAAAAGTCTAATTTCAATTAAAAACATGATATTGGAAAGTAAGAGTTAATGAAAAGAAACAAAGAAAATTGTAATTTTTTACATTTTATTTTTTCTTGCTGCAAGTAACAGGATATGATCAAATTTTGGCATCCAGAATTTAGTGAGCTATTTCAATATTTCAACCTAGTAATCTTATGTGTATACCTTGGGCGTACCTTAATTCTTCTTTCTGAGCATGTTGAGTTGCCATCATGCCAATTATTACTTCTTCACTATTTAATATTCCTTTTGTTGTCACTAGTTGCTATACAAAATGTATTTTTTATTATGCTTTATTTTGGGAGGCTTCATTAAATAATAGTGAATGAGGAATAAACATTCCCAAAGAACTTTTTTTAAAAACTTAACATATCTCCCAGGATATATGGAACATTTTTATTGAGAAAAATTTCAAAACATTCACAATGTCAGTTATCACCAGAATCCTCTGAAATATTTCCTCATACAAAAGAAGTCTTGAAGGAAGGAAAATTTATATCTCTAAAATCTAGTGAGTTATTTCATTAATTTTACCCTGCTTTTCCCAATAATTTCAAGAGACTTATTAGAATATATAAAACATGACAGACAACATATCATAAAAGTGGAAATAAAAATGTTAAAAACCAAGGTTGTGAAAAAAGAACAATACAAAAGAGGTTTTAAGCTACATAAAATAATACCAGTATAACAAGTAAACATGATCTACAAATAATTTTTTAAATATCAATTACATGGTTAGTAATATCCATGAAATAAAAGTGAATCAGTTACTTTTAATTCTAAGATCCGATTAGAATTTCTCCTGAGAATACTGGTAGACAGATACCATGTGAAGTCATGAACACCATTCTCAACAAAATAAATACACATATTAGGCTTTCCTCATCTCATTTTCACATGATTTTAACTCTAATTTTAAAACACTTCTTTTGGGGGTCTTTGGAAAGTCACAACTAAATCTCTATTTTCCAAAGAACTAATTTCTAGTTCAGTGGATAGTCTGTTAAGGTACTGCAGGAGTATTTATGCTATTCATGTGATTTACGAGAAATCAGAAAACCCGAGATTAAATTATGTAACTTTTAAAAAACCCTATCATTTAAAAATTTAAGATGATTACATTATGAATATGACTAAACTCTCCATTAGCAATCATTCACTGATTTTTTAAGTGTATAATTAAACATATAGTTCTATTTTTTCTAAAAAGTACACATTTTATGAGAAAAATTGATCCTATTTTCAGTAAAGAGTTGTGAGCCTTTATTTCTTCCAATCAAAAACTATTTGTCAAATGTTAACATCTGTCAGATATTTTGCTGGGTGCTGAGGATACAGTGGTGTGAGGACGCCTGAATCAATGAATTCTAATATGGTGCATTCTTGAAACATTTTTGAATGTCCAATCAATAAATGAATTGAATGAACTTCCTGGTTTAGCTATTGCTGCAGAGGTCTAACAATTTGGCAATATATAGGCAAGTTTACAGCAATGATAAAATAATACACAGATCTCTTATGTTGTTAATGAGAAAGAGAGCCACCACTGCTCTGGTATTAATTTAGCAGTGGCTTTTGACATTCCAAGTGTGGAGGGGAAGAAACTTCTTATCTTTAGGTTCCACCAGTGGCTGGTATATAAAACTGTTATTTTAATTTTTTTCTATTTTAATAGAGTCAGAGTAATGGTAGGGTTTGATATACCAGTTTAAATTTGGAAGAATCATCTTTTTCCAAGTTGGCAAATAACTCACTCAAATGAGAACCCAAAGAATGAATCAAAAAGCCAGCGAAGGAGGTAAGAGACTGTCAATTCCTTTAAAGATTAGAATCTCTGGCCTCTTTCAAAGGTTGCTTTCTAGTCTTAAAGTGTCATTTTACTTGAATATCACCATGTCACAATCTCTAAGAGCAGTATAGAAATCACAAACAAACATTGGTATATCCTAGCAACCTTATCTGAAAATACAGGGAAAGTGTGTGTGGGCATGTGCAACAGGAGGGTAGAAAGGAGGGGGGAATATAACAATAACAGAAAAGTAGCAGTGATACCAGAATCAAACTTCTTGATTAAGCTGAGCAATTAATTTAGGTGAACAAACATGAGGTCTAAATAAATGTTCCTGGATTAACCCGAGCATATTGAGCATTGATTGATGATTTCAGTAACATACACGCAGACTGACTAGTGGCACTTTACACCCTCGTGTCCACAGCATACATTTTGGCGGTCTCTGTCCGAGGGGCCGCGTATGACTTGGCCATAGAAGCAGCTGCTGTTGAATAGGCTTTCCTCATGGAATATGGATAATTCCTCTCAGGTCCAACATCTGTTGGAAAGAGATAAATGTAGTGATATAAAAATAATTAAGACTCAGCAAACTTTGGGGAGAAAATGTCATTTTACACATTCTTCTCATAAAGAGGCAAGAATATAAATATTCTAAGAAGGAATCTTCTAAGAAGAACCCTAGAAGAAAATCTGAGATTTTCAACTCGAAAGTTATTTTTAGATTGAAAACTTAGGTAATTTCCTATTCTGTCTCTCTTTCTTTCTTTGTATCTCTTTTCCTTCATCCCTTTGTTCCTTCCTTCCTTTCTTTCCTTCTTTTCTTTCTGATGAAGAGATGGATTCTCTTGTTTTTTTTAAGTTATATTTTTAAAAACCCATTAATTACACATTACTTTTTTTTAACAACAAATATTTGACTTGGATTTCAGTCTACATATTTAATTCTAGGTACAAATTTAGTAGATTGAATTAAGTTTTTTATATATATATATGAGATTATGAACACATTGAAATCATCATTATATATTTAAAATGGATAGAGCTATAGCTGTGGGTTTGTTTGTTTGTTTGTTTCTCCCAATATAACACTAACAAGGTAATAAGGCTTAAATATTGTGAATCATTTGTTCTTGAACAACAGAAATTTTTAGTGTGTCATTTTTTTAATAGGTAGGGATCAAGTATGCAACATTATTTTGTGCTAGTAAGATGTTTCCACCAGGCTGGGCAGATTGTTACAGGAGACAAGGAAGTATGCTATTTTATTTTGTTCTTACCTTTGAAGAGGTATAAGCAGCATGTCAGGACAGCACCAGCCAAAAAGCAACCTAGAGACCCAGCCATTCCAAGCCAACAAGACCAACCAAATTTATATTGGATGCCAAGAAATATATTGTGCAAAACCAAAGAAGAACGTTCCACGTAAACATCAACCGCATACCACACTGAACCAATGATTCCTGGGGCACCTGAAAGAAAGGAAAGTTGCTAAAAATAATGCAGGCCTTTTCAAATTTAAATTCAAAGAGATATAGCTGCTACCCAAAATGCATGGCATAATTTAGAGGGATAATAGTGATGCGATGGTTTCAAGGACAACTCAAATTTTGTATACCTCTTCTATGTCTTCCTTTTGCTTCCTATTGTGTATTTCTTCCAAATTATATATCAGTTTATATACAGAGTAAACAATGCAGTGTTTCTGTTTGTTTGAACCTAAAATGATCACTGTGGTTTTCTTTATTTTTCCTCTTTCCAATATTTTAAGTGCTGTGTAAAAAAAAAATATGAAAAAGGAAAGAACACTAAATCGAAGACGCATAATACACAGCATATGTTCATTCTCTACTGATTTTCTAATTAAAAACACATATCTTTAAGAATATTCTATTGATGCTCTGCCCCCCCACCTAGACCCACAGTTAAAGCTGTATTAGCTACATAATCAGCACCCATAAGGAAACTATGTTTTTGAAGTCAATAGCTTTAGTGTGTTGGGGTCAAAAAACAAATAAATGGAGTAAAAACTGTCTTTATTTTAAAATAAATTCTTGGGACTCCTGGGTGGCTCAGCAGTAGAGCCTTTGGCCCAGGGCATGATCTTGGGCCCTGCAGGGAGCCAGTTTCTCCCTCTGCGTGTGTCTCTGCCTCTCCCTGTGTCTCTCATGAATAAATAAATAAAATCTTTAAAAAATAAATATAAAAAATAAATTCTTATCTACCATTCCCAGACCATGTAAGAGTAAATTAAGAAATTTAGTCCATCTTTCAATTTGACTGGCTTGAAATGATACCAATAGAGTCCTCTCACATTTAAACATATAAACTGCACATCATTGCTTAGAGGCAAGGAAAAAAAGGTGAGGAACTATGGGACCAAAGGTTATGTAAAAATGGTGTTCAGCATTTCATTGCATTCTTTTCCCAATTGTTTAATGCAAGAAGTTTAAGAAGGACCAGATCGTGAACCTATAACCTTCAGGTAGCAGGGTATAAATTGCTACATATTTTTTATAATATTGTAATCTAGAAGTTTAAGATGGCTTTAGTATTTTATAAATAAAATTATTATTTTATATAAATATATATGGCATACTAATTTCAAATGATGGTTCCAAGCCTTTGGCCATCTCTGGAAATTTACTTTTGTCATTTCTTAATCCATTCCTGCAGGGATTTTTTTTCCCAGCAACTCATTGTTTCTTTGTTTTTGTTTTTAATTTAGTTTGCTTTGTTGTTGTTGTTTTTTATCAAAAATGGTGAATCTGGTGATATTCCAAAGTATTCTGGAGCAAAAATGTATAGCATTACATGGTGTTTAAATTTGTTCAATAAGACACAGTAATACATACAAAATGTTATCACTAGGCTGGACATGAGAATAAACGTCTTAAAAAGGAAAACTTACTAAGTTCTTGTGACTTTTTAATACAGCCTGAGGATCATCAGGCCTTGACTCTGTGTGTGTGTAAAACTTCAGGAAGGCCCCTAGTTTTGAGTGCATGATGCGTTAGGCTCTCTGCTATGGGCTTACTCTACCCACACTGGATCTTCATGACAGCAATTGAGTAGATTTTATTACTGGGGATTCACTTTATTTTGCAGATCAAGAAAAGGAGACCAGTTAAGTAACTTGGCCTAAGCTCACATATCACACATTTATCTCCAAGTGTTTGTTTTTATTTTTTTAAGTAAATTCTAACACCAAGGTAGGGCTCCAACTCACCACTCCAAGGTCAAGATCACATGCTCTACCGACTGCGCCAGCCAGGCACGCCTACAAGCACTTTTTATCTAAAATCTTTATCTCGGGATCCCTGGGTGGCGCAGCGGTTTGGCTTGGCGCCTGCCTTTGGCCCAGGGCGCGATCCTGGAGACCCGGGATCGAGTCCCACGTCGGGCTCCCTGCATGGAGCCTGCTTCACCTTCTGCCTATGTCTCTGCCTGTCTCTCTCTCTCTCTCTCTGTGACTATCATAAGTAAAAAAAAAAAAAAAAAAAAATTTTAAATTAAAATCTTTATCTCTTCATCTTGTACTGCCTGATGAAGTTCCCAGTTACATTTGCTTTGCTAATTTTTGGTTGCTACCATCAAGAAAAAAAAATGATTTTTTTTTTTTCCTCTGAGGGGGTATGCTCATTGGTTTTTTATCTTCCTGCACTTTGAGTGCTTCAACAGTGTATTTTTTTCCCAACTTGCATTAGGATCCTAAGAAGACATCATGTTGTGACAGAGGAAGACTAAAGTGAGTTTAATGACAGACCTGCATGAAATATCACTTTTGCTCTTTCATCAATAAACACCATGTAAAGTGCTTTTTGACTGTTTATTAGTCATGCTTGATTTATTAGCCTTCAGGACTCCATTTATCCATCTAGTTCTTAAGTAGGGAGATAATCTGCTTATTGTTACATTTATGATCAAATAAATGGCTTGGCACATGAGAAAAGTCTCACATAGGACTTGGCACTATTTAGTTCATTGCTAAAAAGAAGTGGTGGGAGTGGGTATAAGAAAGGAAGTGGTGGTTTGGGACTTACTTTGGGACTTAACTTCGTGAATAATAAAAAAAATAAATTATTTGAAAATTTTAAAGCATTACATGATTTTTTAAAAAGTAGTTTGAGGACTTCAATAAACTTTGATCTGGGATATTATCAAAAATCAATTATCTGATTCCACAGCTGAAGAAAGTAAGGTTGGTGGATGTGCTCTTTGGTCCTTCAAACTAGAAAAACAAGTCACATATGTTCCTAAAATGAACTTCTTGACAACAAACACCCTTCTCTTCATCTCAATATCACAGATGAGCATCCCTACCCCCATCACTAGTGCAGAGAGTACCTGCTATTAGTAACATGGTTCCAGCAACAAAGCAGATGCGGACTTTGATGTATGGCTCATCAGGGAGGAATTTCACACAGTCGAGACCAAGAAGCAGGGTGATGAATCCAAATCCAGCTAGAATATCTGCAGTAATCATCAATGCCCGAGTTACCACCAGCTTCACTAGAAGATCAGGGCATGTGGTTACATCATGGTCAGAGGAAGGAAACATGTTAAGGTACAGAGGTACACCCCAAAACAGATACTCACATATATTAATATATGCCCACTGAAAGAATTAGACTTCAAATTTGTGTGAATGTGGAATGTTTTCATAAAATGCAAAAATATCATGAGATGATTATTGATATGATTATTTGTTTAAGCACGAATTATTACTTAGTCTTGATGGCCCCCCCAGGAAAATGCCTGGCATATAGTGAGGACTAAGTAACTGTTTCCTTGTTTGTTTTCTGTTTGGGAATAAATCTTGTTCACAAGTATTATAGGTGAATATTGAATTGAAAGTAGAGTATCTGTTCTGCAGAACTTACCCCAATAAACATTTAAGAACTTAATGATCACTACATTTGTTTGAAGTTCTATTGAAAAATATATTTATTATAACTGGTTAAAATTTGATATCGAGGAGTAGGATAAAATATTTCAAGATGTCACTTGCCAATTCAGGCTGGTGGGAGCCATTAGCAGGTTTTTAGAAGGAGAAGGAACTTCTGTTATATAGTAGAAAACTATGTGCAGAAACCAGATCATATTCTCTTTCATTGCTTAGGTGGTGACTCTTGGCCAACATTCCATATTAACCCTTTAACCTTGCACTGTCAACTGAGCAAAACTGAAAACTATAGCCATATGGGAATATATGGTAGAAGGTCCAAGGAAGAAGATATCAGGTAAACAAAATGAAATAGTAACAATCACTCTCTGCAGTGGAAGCATTCTCAACTATGAAAACCTCTTGAGCTATGAATTCCAGTTATGCTAAATTAAAAATAGGAACATTTTGTTTCAAATGGAGGGTTAATTATCTGATGTCAATGCTACTTTTATTTTAGCCATCTAATGATACAGTATTTTCTTTGTTTTATTTTCATAGTGATTGGGGTCTCCTTGTATTTTAAATAATTTTTCCTCAATGGTGAGATACATTTAAGGCTTATTTAGTAATAGTTTGCTTGTAAAATGTGGCCATTTTATTTAAATAAAAAAGCACTTCTATAATCCATTTAAGAGAGTAAATCAATGCATAAAATCAGCTTCTGATTTATTTTTTTTAAGTAGGCTTCATGCCCAGTGTAGAGCCCAACATGGAGCTTGAACTCACAACCCTGAGATCAAGACCTGAGCTGAGATCAAGAGTTGATCACTTACCTGACTGAGCCACCCAGCACCCCACATTCTACCTAATCAATAGGTGATTATTTAAGATCTTAAAATGTGGCATTATTTCAAAATACTTAGACCTAACTTTCTAATTTAGGCCAAATCTGACGTCCATTTTTCTCAAAATTCAGGAAGGAGAAAAATGTGTAACTAAGTGGTATCAGTTTTCACATTTCAACAATCTTCTTGAACCTCAAGTAACACATTCAAGCGGGTCTCCAACTCAGCAGCCCAAGCCAAGAAGTCTCTCAATTTGGAGTGCCTTCCTTAAATATTTTTAAGTCCCCTTTTGGAACCTGTGTCAAACAAGGCCAGAATTTCCACCTGAACGGGATGCCTTAATATCATGGCCCTGGTTTTCCCCTCTCCAACCCTCACTACCACATGGAGTGTGATTTTTTTTTTTTTTTTAAGATTTAGATATTTATTTGTTTGAGAGAGAGAGAGAACGAGGGAAGGCAGAAGAAGAGGGACAGAGAAACTTGAACACACTCCTCGCTGGGCTTAGAGCCTAATACGAAGCTCAGTCCCACCACCCTAAGATCAAGACCTGAGCCTACGCCAAGGATCCAACCTTTAACTGACTGAGCCATCCAGGGACCCCCAGAGTATGATTTCTGATGCTCTGTAGGACCCTTGGAGTCATGCCTATGGTGTCATCCAATCAACCCCATGTCCAGCCCAGATCCAAGACGGCAGCTCTGCAGGGAGATGGCTAACGCTAACCAGTCAGGAATTTCTTTCTGGGAATTTCTTATTGGGAATTATCTGAGATCTGGCTGCTAGAATAATGTTAAATATTCTGATTTGGGGAGGGGTTATTCAACAAGAGTCCTAAAAAAAATTGTCTGAGTCTGTATAGGTCTATAGGACCATGGAAAAGGTTATCTAATTGTGGGTCTATAGGACCATGGAAAAGGTTATCTAATTGTGATTCTATAAAAGATATCAAAGACTAAAAATAAAATGTCATAAGTAATATGCTAACTTAGAGGGTATAATTATGTCATTTTCTTAGAATGCATTTTCATCTCTGTTGTCTCTAAACATAGGATAGAATTTTTAAAATAAAAGTAATGAATCTTTAGGATAGTGTTTGAAATTAATAGGTAAGAATAGATTTTAAAATGTGAGACCGTATAGGCAAATGATTAAAAAAGAAATATTAAAATATAAACAGCAATTTTCTCTGTGCAGTAGCTTCTGGGAGATTTTCTGTTATTATTGCATAAATGTACATAACAGTATTTAGAAGTTTGAAATATTTTATCTTTTTTTTCCTCCACTCTCATCATCACACTACATTTCTGGAATAGTCTAGTGTCCACATAAATTTACATTCCTGCTGACCAAATCGTGCTTCTTTGTAGGTAGAATTAGGTTAGCATAAGGAGGGAAAAAGAGAAAGAATTAAGAGGCCTTAAAAAAATGAAATATGGGCCTTAGGAATTAAGTTAAAAAACACTCAAATCCTGAATAGCGGATGTTTTTAGACCACTGTTCCTTTTAAGTGCTTATCCCTGGACTGAAATAGCTGTCCAGGGGAAAAGTCACATTCCGAGGGTTTGCTTTTCATTTATCTTGAGAAAAGAAGTTGCTGTTCCCTACTGCACCCCATCATCGGCTTTGAAAGAGACCAAAACCAATTGGCTTTAAGAACAGAACCGCTATTTCTTGGCATGATTGGATGTTCTAAATAAATTAAAAAAAAATGCTATGGAGAAAAACTGAGAGAATCAATAATAACTTTTTTTAATCTATGAAATCTCTTTATTCATGGAAACGTGGGCCTTGCTAACACCTCTAAAATTTAAGCCTAAAGGTCAGGAAGATGACGGAGCTGGCTTTACCATTCCTGCAAACCATGTGTCATCACCTACACAGATTTTCTTCATTCCCTAATTCCTGTCTGTGTGTCTGTCTTTGCCTACCTATCTCCATGTGTTTTTCTGTCTGCCTCTGCCCGTCTACTTCCACCTTCTTTCTCAGCAAACCTCCAGTTGAATTACTGTAAATCTGTTTGACTTATGTCACAGCTAAAAGACATCTCCGAAATACTTTTCGTCTAATCTGTCGATTCTAATCCTTGAATCACAGCACCCTGAAGAATTCATTTCAATTTAAAAAATGTTTAAGTCTACTGTGTATAAGATGCTCTTCCAGGCTCTTTGGGGGAGCAGAGATGAATAAATTATATTTTTACCCTGAAGGAATGTATAAATACATGGAACATGATAAAATGAGCTCAAAATGTTTCAATTCACATTTCCAAAATAAATTTCTAATGGAAACACATTTAAAATTAGACACAACTTGACAATAGTAATGTAGAAAAAACACACACAGGGGTGCCTGGGTGGCTCAGTCGGTTGTCTGCCTTCAGCTCAGGTCATGATCCTGGGGTCCTGAGGTCGACCCCACCTGGGGCTCCCAGCTCAGTGGGGAGCCTGCTTCTCCCTCTCCCCTCTGCTCATGCTATCTCTTGCTATCTCTCTCTCTCTCAAATAAGTAAAATCCTTAAAACAAAACAAAACAAAAACACACAATGGAAACCCAAGTTCAGCGTTGCTTGGTAGCCCCTCCCTGGCAAGGTGTCATCTAAGGTATACATACGGGGGTGTTCGGCAAGTATAGAATCGTACTCATCACAGGTGCGAATCCCATCAAAAGCATTCGTGACACACTCCCACCAGAGGCCTCGGCATTTTGTGCTCACCTAGATGTTGGAGAAGACACTGTGTGAAACAACTCAACGCAGACACACTTCAGTTCCCCTCGATCAAAGGAAATCTTTGACTGTTGTGCTTTTGATAGTAAAGTACAGTGGTTGTAAGCGTGACCAGAATTTCATTTGCAACAAACACAATGCATTTTAGAGTATTTTCCCTTAAGCACTAACAACTGAAGGCTTTCTCCACCAGGAAATGAATTCACTTCCTGATGGGGGGCAGGGGGTAGGAAGGAGTGGTACCTAACATAGGTAAAATCACAATTACGTATATGCAAATGGTTATGACTGGTTCCATCATGGAGTCGTAGTTTTACATGGAGGCAATTCATTTCGCTTTCCTGTGCTGACATTTGATCATCAAAAAAGAGAAAAAAATATAAAAAAATCATGTAACAATGGATGATAACTGTTGACATCCTGAGTCTGTTAAGAATGTACATTAATTTTTGCCCATCATAAACAATGAATTCCATGAAGAAAACTGTTATTATATACGAGGTTCATGAACTCACAATAATTGCCAAAGAAAGCTACAACTAAGGAAAACAATACATGAAATCTAAAGATGCACAACTTCTTCCTCCTTGCCCCACTGACACACTACAAGGATTTGAGCTATGATATGGATAGGAGCAAACTGAGCCTTAACTTCATTCAACCTGATGGCTGTAAACCATTCTTCCTTAGAAACTCTGTGCAGGTGATTCTAAGTGTCCACCTAGAGTTAAAAGATACCAGTGACCTGAGCCTTTCCCTACTTTTTCTATAAGCTGCAAGTCACAATAGATTTCTTAAAACTGTAAACATGCCAACAGAAAATAGTTTCAAATATTCTTGACACAGCTCATGCATATGGAGCAGAGCTAATATGACTGTTTGTCTTGACTCAATTACAGATTCACATTACCTAGGAATTCTGGGAATAGTTTAGTAAAATTTAACCAAGAATTATCTTGGAAAATAAAAACTTAAATTTTTCCTTAAAGAAAGAATAAATAAAGCGGGAAGAGAAATGAAAAAGCTGGGAGATCATAACTGGTATGAAGAAGAAAGGAAGGAACATAAAACACTTTGATCTGCAAAAGCAAACCATATCTGGGAATATCTGTGCTTTGAAACTCTCTGCCCCACATTCTGCCTCGAAGCTTTGTTGTGAGCCAAATACAACTGTACCACTTGCCACTCCACCACAAATTTCAACGTTGTGCTTCCATTATCACTTTAGATATAAAATATTCTTAATTGGTAATAATTTTAAAAATATACATCAAGTCTATCCTATGAAGCAGTTACTATTTAAGGATATTATAATCTCAGTTATTTCTTAAAGGATCTTGTGAGATATCATTATTATCAGTTATCTTACAAATAAGGAGAATGAGACCTGGGAAAGGTAAGTGATAAACCCAAGAAAGTAACTCTCCTAGTGAGTAAGTGGAGGAGATAGGACTCCAATACAGCAGTCTGTGTGGCACTGCAGGATACTTAAAGCCCACTAAAAAAATTCTAAATCCATTTCAGGCTAGCATTGGAAATTGGAAGACAGCTTTGAGGGACGTGTTCAGCCCTAACTTTAATATCATCGTGTGGCTACTAGTCTACAGAGCCTCACTTTGGCTTAGTCTTCCTAAGGTTACATATGAAGGGATGTTTGGGAATTTGGGAATATTATCTGCCTAAGGAATCACAGGGACCAGAAATTTAACTGAGAAGGTCTACCTTGTGAAATCTGACTTATCAATTTCTTATCAGTTTCTAAATAAGGACATGGACATCTCAAGTTAGATGTGGATGTAATTTAAGTTACGTTAAGAAAGTACAGACTTTAAATCTAAGTTGATACTTATTATTAGGTGTGTTGTATCCTTGGGCAAGATCTTACCTTTTTTGAGCCTCAATCGTATTGGTATAAAGGAGATGGTGCAAGGAGAGTTAGAAGAATTTAAAATTACAAACACATGATATAAATGATTTGCTCATAAATGATCTTAGTAAAGTACTTAAACATTATAACAACCTCAGTAGTGTCTGTGTTCAACATGACTAACAGTAATATAACATAAGAAAGGTAGACATAATGGGTTGGATGATGGCCCCTCAAAAGATGTCCATGTCCTAAGCCCCAGAACCTATGGATGTGACCTTATTTGGAAAAAGGGACTTTGCATATTTTATAAAGCTAAGGATCTTGAGCTAAGGAGACCTTGGATTATTAAGGTGGGCCCCAAATCTGAAGACAAGTGTCTTGGTGAAAGACACGTAGAGCAGAAGGTGATGTGACCACAGAGGCAGAGATTGAAGTGATGTGGCCATAAATCAAGGAATGCCAATAGCCACTAGAAGCTGGAAGACGCAAGGGATGGATTCTCCCATAGAACCTTCAGAAGGAGTGTGGCCTGTCAAGACCTTGATTTCAAACCTTAGACCTCCAGAACTTCAAGAGAATAAATTTTTCTTGTGTTAAGCCACCAAATTTTGGTAATTTGTTATGGCAGCCCTAGGAAATGAATACAGTAGAGATTATTGGTGCGAACTGTTATAGAAAACAGACCTTCTCGGGGATCCCTGGGTGGCGCAGCGGTTTAGCGCCTGCCTTTGGCCCAGGGCGCGATCCTGGAGACCCGGGATCGAATCCCACGTCGGGCTCCCGGTGCATGGAGCCTGCTTCTCCCTCTGCCTGTGTCTCTGCCTCTCCCCCCCCCCCCCCCCGTGTGTGTGACTATCATAAATAAAAAATAAAAAAAATTAAAAAAAAAAAAGAAAACAGACCTTCTCATAGCTTATTGCCATTCAGTCTCTCAATTAACAAGAACATACTGCATCCAGTTTGTTCCAACTCGAGCTAGGTTGTGTGTATTTGAAGTCTACAATCAGACAGTGATTGTCCATAGTTCCTGCTAATAGACACTAAAACAAACAAACAAACAAGCCCATTGTGGTATTTCTTGTTATACATGAGCTTACTTAGGAAGGAACCTGAGATATAGATGTGAGAATACTCATTTTACACTGGAAAAGAGTCTCTTGGCAAAATAATCCAACAGTGGTGTCATTTTCAAGGCTATTGATCATTTACCTGCAATGACCATATTTAGAAAAGCAATGAGCTCATTAGAGGAAACAAGGAATCCAATTTCATTAGGTATTAATGCTCAGGGGCACACTATGAGATTGCTTGGTATTCACACTTGGTTAAGGTACGTGAGAATAGTGGCTGTAATTAACTAAACTTCTGTGTTAATATAGCACTTACTGGAGACACCCTTAAAGGTGCCTTTGTGCACAAAACACAAGGTTAAAAGATTTTATGTTATTTATCATATTTTGGAAAGCCCCTCCTTGTCTAACATATAATCTTCACTTACTGATCCCTATGTTATACAACGGCTTATTAAAGAACTTCCTAAAAGGCAAGTAAATCTAAATTCTGAAAAGTTTTAAGACAAAGTTCTGTTTAAAAAGCAGACTGAGGCTTAAAATATTATGGTTAACCTTTCTTAAAGGGCAAAAATGCAAAATGTTAACTAATAATTCTTATCTTACAGGGTCATTCAAAATAGAAGATGCCAAATTTAAGCTTACTCTCTTAACATGCAATTTATATATTAATAAATGTAGATAATGATACAAGAGGAATTATTTCAATGAATATCTATTAATCCTGAAGTGAGGAGCAGATTAACTCTTCAATGGAGAGAACCTAGTTTATCCAAGATGTAACAATAGAAGTACAAACATGAGGCCAGCATAAATCTCCTAATATTAATTAATTGAAATAATAAAACATAGAGATCTTACAGAACAGTTCAGATTTCTGGCTTCTGTTGGAAACTTGGTCATTCTGGCCACCTAGACTCCTCAATGCCATGTAATAAGAAGTAGCACCAGCTGAGTGACTGCTCCCATGAGGTGGGGCTTCTGCTGATGGGTTCCTCACCCCCCAACCCAGTCTGCCTCTCTCATGGATGTTGACTTCCGGGTTCATTTTGTGCTCCTAACAGACTGTACAGACTGTACATTTTCTGCTCCTGGTTCATAATAAAATTCCTCCCCATCGTTCAAGTCTCACTTCACAGATTCTCCTTCTTCCATGACATTCTCACAGTTTCTCCAGCTGGAGTTAATTTCTTTTTAGATCATTCCATAATTTGTCCATAGTCTATAGCATTTACAATATTGAATTATTATTTTTATGTGCCTTTATGTACATCTATCTCCCAAGTCTGTCTCTTGTCCATCTCTCAAACTTTATTCATTGAATGCCTGTCATGTATCAGTCAACAAACTAGCAAAATTCTGGGATACAGCAATGACCAAGACAGGTATGGGACCTTGCTTTCAAGGAGCTTACAGAGTCTTCTTCTTGAAACATAGTAGACACTCAATAGATATTTATTGAGAAAAAAAAATTGATCAAGTTTTCAAATCCACACATATTAACTTTTATTTGAACTCTGGCATAGATAATGGTTACTGATGCACTCTATGCATAGTTGATGCTTAATATGCACTTTTAACTTGACCAGATAAAAAAAAACAGCTGAATCTGGGACTCAGAGCTATTACTTAGACTCCAGAGTTTATACTGATTTGTTGTCAGCCTGGACCCTATCTGCACAAGTGGCTCTGGGAAGTGTTTACCGTAGGACTCAGGCTGAGCAGGATACCACTCAGAAAAAGCCTTAGGAAACTGTATTGACCATGACTCTTCCCCATTGAATTTATAGTATCCTAATTTATTTCCTTAATCCTGGGATTTCTTACACTGATCTCTTTAGGAGTATTCCATTAAGGCCTCTCTACCTCAGTCTTTGCTAATTTTTCTTTCCTTATCATTCAGGAAATGTCTACAAGCAGCAACACACAATTTTGCCTACCTTGCCTTGTTTCCTCTAGTTCTGGATGTGTTTGTCTTGCCTCCAAGGATTTTATATATTTTTTGAGAATTAGAGAAACTTAAAAATATTTTAATTCATTGGCATTTATTTTTCTCCAGCTACATGTGAGGAAAAATACACACACACACACACACACACACACACACACACACACACGTACACAATAGGCTTAGCAAATATTTATTGTGGACTGACCACTATCAAATAAGATTTTCTTTGTCAATATGCATTAGATTATAAATGCCTATGCAGTGTGATGTATATGTAAATACAATACATATAGGAGGAAGTGTTCATAAATCAAAAGAAGAGTAAATCATGAAAATGTATTGTTTTAAAAACCACCTTGCATACACATATTATAGGAATTTATACTTTTCACATCACCTTACCATTCTTCTGCTAATGTACTTGAACACTGACAATACAACTTACCTGTTTTCAGTATTTAATTAAGTATATGTATTAAGATACAAAAGTTGTAATAATACTATAGTAAATAGCATGTTTTAATACTAAGACTTAAAACAATTTTGATTTTAACATGCAATGCATTTGAATTTTTTAGATTAGGATTATGAAGTTTTATTTGAATAATTTATATTATTCTGTTTACTATACTGGGCTAAAAAATACAAAAAAAGGTATTTATAAAGATAAGGAAGCAACATTAAGATAAACATATTAGGTGTTACCTTTTCGTTCTTCTCCATTTAGATGCCATGAATTTATCTGCTAACATACATTTGGTTTAGCTCTATTTACTTACTTGTGGAAAACTGGCTAAAGGTATAAATGGCAAGAATGATATAATGCATTCTTAGTAGGTAAAATAATAACGTTTGTGGCCTTCATGGTTATATTACTTAATTTATATATTTGAACTACTAAAGATTCCAGATTTAACATTTCTTGCTTAACTTCTTTAAGCCACATGTTTAATCATTTTAGAATGCTTATGAAAGCATAGTACCACAACTTTGCAATGACTGCCACATCAGTTGTGACATATCACAATGCACATTGAGTGAATGACAATAAAATATCAATTCACTCTTTTCTCTCTCCCTTTCTTCATTCTCATCTTTATGTGAAACACCAGGCAAAAAAGCTATATTCTCTGGACCAGAATACCCTCTTCGCCAACCTTATTATACATCCCAGAGAATTAGATTTTTAGTCCCATGTTATTAAAAAGAGGAACCAAACCTATATCTTGAAGTTTAAATTGTAGTAAGATAAGAAATCTTGCCTAGGAGAAGGTGGTGGTCTCCCTACAGAGATACTTCTCACTTATGGCTCAGTGTGTGATTTCCAAAGATCACTTCACGTTACAATTCACTCACTTATTCATTATTTTCATAGATATGCCAAGTATCTTAATAAGTGCCCAATAAATTCATGTGAATCATGAGTTCCCATGATTTGGAAGTTGGTGCTATGTGCAGTAGGAGATCATGAGATGAACAGGAGAATATTTGTGACAATATTGTTGTCACAGGTGTGTGCTGAAGGAGTCTGCAATGAATTAGAAGGTAACACTAGTATATGAACAAGCAGACTACATGCTAGGTATAATAATTTTTATGCTTATTTCATTTCTGAAGCAACTGTAGCGTCATTAATGTGATTAGAAATCCCAGGAGAGAACATGATTACGGGGATAAAATAAATTCAAGTATAAGACACTTTCATTTAAGATAATAAAATTCTAATCATAATAGTGTTTGGTATATAACAAGTTTTCAGTAAATTATTAACACAAGATTAACTGAAAAATGGATTAATCTTGTGAAAACATTCTTTCCTTCTGATAACTGAAAGACCAGTAACTTTGTGAAGAAACTATTTTTTTATTTCAGTATCCTTAATGAAGAATTATGTAACTTCCAATTTAGTTCATAGTAATAATATTATTTATTCATGATTTCTTTTTCTTTTTGAAATGTATTTAATGAATAACTAATGCTACTTTCCCTCTATTGTCTGCCTTATTCCCTGGTTAAACAAGAAGGGAGCAGTCATAAGTAAAAAAATGGGCAAACCACAGCTCAGCGAAGTAAACAAAATTTCTCCAAGAGAATCAATAGCGAAAACAGGAATAGAACTTAAATCTCATATCTCTCCCTTCAGTGAACATTATACAAAATGTCATCTCCTCCTCCAGAACAAAAACAAAACAATAAACTGCAAATAGACAATAATGTATCTCTCATTTATTGACTGATTTGTATTCGCCTGGTACTGTGGTAAATGCTTTAGGTACACAAGCTCATTTAATCCTCACAAGACACTTATGATGTGCATATTATTCTTTTACAGAAGAGGAAATGTGCTTTATAGCAATTTAAATGTCTGCAATTTAAATATATGTAAGTATTGCCTGGCAGTGTGGGATTTAATCTCAGGTCCTCTACCATCAAGTCCAACCTGTAAACTTCCTCACCATAAAGCCTTGTATTCCCAGTCGCCTTGAGGTGCTATATAAAAATCTAAATGAGGACCAAATAGTGAGGTGGTCCAGGCCTATTGCTGCTTGATATCTTCTGTATAGAGACTAGTTTTTCTCCATTTACTCTCTTGGTAAGTGACTCTGCCATTCTTCCAATTGCCTAAAAACAATAAAATGGATTTGCACCCTGACTTCTCCCTAGAATCAGCTCCTTTCCCCACATGCAATCATCAATCCTATTGATTAGAGTTCTTTAGAGCTTCCCATATCTTTATATGTCTCTCCATGCTTGCTGCCTTGATAGGCCAGACCACTGTGGCTTCCCTTCTGTTCTATGGCAAAGACCTGCCAATTAGTCTCCCTAACTTCATTTTACCCTTTCTAACCATACCTCACAAGTAGCCAGAATAGCCGATCTATGTAAAACACATGCAAGCTTTACAGCAAAGGACCTTTCTCCACTGTGTAAGATCTGTTTTACATGAGCACAAAGCCTTTGATGACCAAGCTCTTATATTCTCTTCCCTACATTGGAAATTCTTACCGTGCTGAGATGGCCCAAAGCCACAGATATTGCTCTCATACCTGGATCTCTGCCCATACTCTTTCCTGTGCTTGGAATACTCGCTACTTCTCCCTCCCTCATCTGGTCTTCAAGTCTCAATTTAGGTATTTCTTCTTCCAAGTTGCCTTTACTCATTAGCCAAGATTGGGCAAGCTGGCTGCTTGGAGTTATTTGTTATGATGGCACTTGCCACACCATACTGTAACTATGAGTTCTCTTGTCTGTCTCCCTCAGTAAGCTGGGAGCAACCTAAGGTAGATCCAGTTTGCATCTTCCTTCCTAACTGGTACCCATCACAGCACAGGGGAGACCGAGAGAAAGGGAAGGAAACAGAGATGAAGGAAAGACTAGCAGAAAGAAAAAGAATAAGGAGAGGAAAAGCATAAGAGATGGAAGAGAGAGGGAAGGGAAAAGGCAAAAAGGAAGGAGGGAAGCGATAAAAGAAGATGAAGGGAAGGACAGGAAGAAGAAATTCGTAAGGAGACAAGGAGGACGGAAGAAACGAAGGGTGTATGAAGTTACAGAGAAATGGAGAACGTGCGCACTAGGTTCTTAGCAGAAGTTTTGAGGGGAGAGGCTGTGGTCACCATGGATTCTTCAGTGACCCTGGGACGGCAGACAGTCATAGCCAAGGAGTCCTGGGGTTAAAGAATGTGAAGACTCAGGAAAACAAAACAAAACAAAAAACTTTAAAACAATGCAGTTTGCTTTGTTTTGTAATTGAAGAAGCTGACCTGAAGGCTGAGCCAGGGCTTGCACAAATACAGGTAAGATGTGAACATGGGCTGGATTAATCTTAAAGCCCAAGTTCTGTCCATGTGTGGGTTTTCCCAGAGACACAGGATAACCAGTGATGATGGAGTAGAATGGGGGCTTAGAGCCACTGGTCCCTGGTTTGGGGTTGTGCACAGTGCCATTTGTGGGCCATTTCTTTTTTTTTTCCAAACATTTTTACTTCATGCAAAGGACTTCTCTCTTCAAGGGAGGCATGAGGAAGGCAGTATAATATGTTACACAATTTTGAGTATTCTCCAGTAAGACAAAAGAATATTTGAGCTCTTTCTGTCTCTTGGCCCCGCTTATTCACCTTAATCCTCTAATAAGCCCTGAACTTCTCTCATTCTCTACGTTTGCCATGTGTCTTCTGGTCTGGAAGTCCCCTGCTGCCATCTCTACCTTTTGAAATCCTTTGTGTCTTCTGGAGGCTTTGCTCAAAGGCAAAGGGCTTTCCTCCCTGAGGCCTGCTGCAACAAGGGATAATCATCCTATCTTCTTTGCCCCAATGGCATATTGTTCATTTCTTTCTCAAATATGAACTGGCCTGTGCCTTTCATTATAGTTTCATGGGTATCTTTCTTCCTCACTAAATGCCCACTCCTGGAAGACAGGACTCACTCAAGCTTTATCTTTGCCTCCCCTGGTAGGATCAGCACAGCACTCTTTACATCCGTACATTTCATATTCGTTATGTTGAATTAAACTGCAGAATCTATTTTCCAACTCTGATGCCTACATCCCCCTATAAGATTCACAAAGCCAACGAAGCTAAAAATTCATAATACTGCTTTGTGTTTAAAAACTCCATAGGTTAAAAAAAAATGCTCCATAGGTAAGTGTTTTAAAGCACTTTTGTTGTGTCAACTCTTGTCCAGTAGTGGTTTAAAGTGAGCTGTTAATATGGACCAAAGATGATACACCCATAAGGAAGGAAGCAAGGAGAAAGAAGAGTAGAGTTGAGACAGTGAGTATCAGAACCCCCAAATCTATGGATAATTATACACCTTTATATAGTGGCCAACTGACAGAGAAATTATCATGAGAGATCCCTGTCCTTTTAAAAATATTAATAAATAAAGAGATTGTTGGAGACAAGAGATCTCATTTGTCCCAGGGATTTTGTTGTAATGTGGAGGCTTCTTGGGAAATGTTTGTGTAATACATTTCAAGTATGAGAAATAAGAAAGAAGCTAAGAAATACTATTGTCCAAGGTTAGCAAAGATTTACTTGGGGTGAATAACCCAGGCTGCTCATTCCATTCATTTTAACTAGCAGTGTTCTTGCACAGAGCAGATGGCAAATTGGGTGGATGCTGAAATCAAAGCAAGAAGGCGCTTTAAGTGCCAGGACTCTCAATCTCTCTCAGCAAGGTCTGACCCTTCCTAAACTTCCATTTCTTATCGAGTGAACTTAGTAATGTTGTCAGCTTAGGCAGAAAGATTTTCAAATTGTTTTAGAAAATATTTTAATACCTCCAAAAAAATTTTAATAGTGCTTTTAGATAAGATTTTACATATTTGTAAAAAAAAAAAATTATTTCTACTTTGCTGGAGCCCAACACATTTGGAAATTAATCTCCTACTACCGGTAATCCCGATTCTGGTGAGCTAAGGGCAAAAGACATTTTTATCTGTGCTTTTCTCTGAGCGCTGCTCAAAGGGCGTTCTTTTTTCATTCACCATTTATAGGCACAGCCAGATAAAATACATCACTGGACTCAGATATAGCAGATATCCTTTGCAGTATTTCAATTCTGTCGCAATTTTGAGAAACATAATTTTCTGGTGCTAAAGAAGTATTTATAACTAACTCTGTTGGTTTTGAAATGCCATGTAGAAGTCGGAGGAAAATTAAAGGCCAAAATAATAATAATAATAAACGCAAAAATAATACACAGCAATATAGAAAGGTTATTACTCTTCATTTCTGCCTCCAACTTGAGAGTCTAATAAATAAAATCGGGAGAAGAACACATAAACTAGCACTTGGGTAGCTTTCCTAAACGTCATAACGGTGACAGTAGAGCATTTGTAAGAACAAAGTGTTCCCCTCAGGATGTACATGAGAGAGCCAGTTGGGTTGCTATAGCCTTTTAGTTCCTGATACATCGTCTCTTTTTCTTACCTACATTTTCTGGAGCCTTATTAATGAATAGGAGCTGATTTTGAAGATCGGATTTTTTTACTCAGTTCTACCTCTCTCAGATTCCTAGAGCCACAGGAAATAACTGTAAACTTCAAAATTGCTTCTTCTGAGCTTCTGCAGTAAGAAAAATAAAATGCTTCAAATGTGAACCACTCACTCATTTCTTACGTAGCAGTTGACTTCCAAGAACAACTTATATGTGAGAGGGTTTTGTAAATCCACATCTGCCCCCTGTACCTCAGGACACACTGCAAAGTCTTGTCCTCCCTCAGAGTACTTGTTCTTACTCAGAGACTCCTTAAAAATAATAGTTTTCTCTTGCACAGTAATTGGGTAAGTTTGATATACCTTGAGTTTGATTACTCAGTTTCTTAAATTATCACTTAAGAGAGGGCTCTCGTGTTACTCATAATGTTCTCCTCAAGATTAGAAAGTGTTTGGTTGCCAGAAAGGATGTCACTGGAATGTTATTCAATTTAGTATACGCAGCAGTGGAACAGATGAATTTCTGGAGGACTCAGTGGCAGGGGTTATTTAATTACCCTTGTGTGAACTTATCCCCATGAAAACAGAGGGATTATTCAGTTACCCCATTTATAAAATGGGATAACACCACCACCTACCTCATAGATCAGCTGTGATGATGGAATGAGCTAAGAAGGTAAGACTCAGTAAGTAGTAAGTAAGGAAAAGTCCATCCATGTTGGCTGTTATTTCTTTCATTAATCCTGATAAAATTTCCTGAGACTGAAACTTTGCACAGCCTTGGGTCAGAGAAAGAAGGCGTTGACTTCTTACCTCCAGGGAATCGTCAGCATTCACCATCCAACAGTCTGTCCAGGTGGCCACGACCAAGAACCCAGTAGAGAAAAAGGCAAAGAAGCAGGCGGTGTACTGGAGAAGACCTCTCATGTTGGCGAGCAGCCTGTCTGGAAGGGACACATGGGCAGCTGTCAGCCCTGGGCCCCCTCAGGTCGCTGGAACGCTGTCCGTCTTCTGAGCTGCTGGTACCTGGGGATGTGAAAACACCAGGCTTTTACTTTCCCTCACACCCCACTGCAGACGTCTTAAGTTGTAGTGAGAGTAATGCGAACAGGCTGTAACCCTCGGAGGGGTCCTGGAGGTCATTATCCAAAGCACCCAGCCTCCAATCAGAAGCCAGGGCAGAGAAAGGGCTGAGTGTGTTCTGGGTGGGGGAGAAAAGGAGCCCTGGTAACATGTTCTGCCCAGAGTGTGGGCTGATGGGAGATGATGGTCACCTGGGGCACGTGGCAATGCCAAGATGGGGAGAAGGAAGAAGGGTCACACCCCATGCTGACGCCTGTAAACTGATCTTTCTCAAGCCCTCCAGGGAAAGTGAGCTATTCTCCTCCCTCCTCGGTAAGGAGGCTACACGGTTGACTGCGTGCTATTTTATTATGAGGACCATTTTAATATGCGTTGACTACCTTAGACAGACAGGCCACTGGTGCAACTATGCTAAATAAGTGGTAGCTCCAGGGAGTTTGCATTCCACAGTGCTGGACAGGACGGCCCCTTGAAGGGGTTCCAGTACCTGGCCCCAGGTGGAGCCCAGCTCCTAACCTTTGGGCACTGCAGAGTGGGAAGCCACCCGCATTCACATCCACTCAGCTCTGCGTGGAGAGCCTGGCTCTGAAGCTGAGGGGCTGAGGGCACCTGGGCTTTGCTCTCTGTAAAACTGGAGGTACTAATGCCATCTTCATGAGCTGTTTGTGAGAATTGACATTGTGTCTGCATATCATTTAGAAGAGTAGTTGACAAAAGTAGCTGAATGGTAAACATTAGCATGACCAAGAATCCTCTCCCTATAGGATTACTTTTCTCCCATGGACCACTGAATGAATATATGTCAAAAAAAATCCACCTGCTTATATTAGAAAAAAATGATTGTTTAAAAAGATTTTATTTACTTATTCATGAGAGACACACAGAGTGAGGCAGAGACATAAGCAGAGGGAGAAGCAGGCTCCATGCAGGGAGCCCCATGCAGGACTCGATCCCGGGACCCCAGGATCATGACCTGAGCTGAAGGCAGATGCTCAACCACTGAGCCATCCAGGCGTCCCTAGGAGAAAGGATTAAAAAAAAAAGTTTTTGATACAGCAGCAGCAACTGGAGTTTTACCTATATCTGAGTGCATAGTCTTATTGAGTATAAATACTTGCAAAAGCATACAGGTGCTCATTTTATCATCACCAGACTCCTCTAAACTAACACCCAAAATTGAAGTGATAATAATGAAAACTATTTCATATGGTTCTTAATCCAAGAGAAAGAGAGAGATAGAAAAAGAAGGAGTTGGTGAGGAACAGAAGAAGAATTACAAATAGGTCATAACTTTGGGAAAAATCAGCAGAGAGTTATTTTAGGAATAGCTCAAGGAAGGATTACTTTCTTTTCCCAACTTAAAAATAATTGGGTTATACTATTTCAGGTAAAAGTCTAAAATCAGTATTGATACAATGTCCTTTGAGGATATATTAAAATAATAAGCTTTTATGACTAAAGTTTGTATTTTCTCATCTTAATTCACTTGTATTCAAATATATAAAGTGTAAATTTAAAAGTGACCTGAAACATAAAGATATAAAACCATATGTGGAATATAAACCTAGTTGTCACCATAAACAAGGTTAGGATATATATGTTTTATATATATAAAAATATATATATACACACACATATATATTTGTTTTGTATATGTATTATATAATATAATTTAAATATATATTTGCTTTATATATATATTCGTTAAGGTAGTTATCATTAATTTGTAAGGTGCATTAGAGATGCTTTCAATTTTACTTATTTTATTGACTTATTTTACTTGACAATTGGGAAAAATAATGTTTGTTTTTTAAAGTGCTCATTGAAAGAATGGAATTATCTGTGGTGAAAGGCAGCCACAATGCACACATGCTACTTTGGTGAGTCACAAATCTTTCCCTGTGCCCTAAAATCTAAAATGTTCACGCTCTATTGATCTGGGAGAGGAAACCCATTCCAAAAGCACACAACCCATTACAGGAAAAGTCCTGGACTTAGCAGCGAGCTTTCCACCCAGGGACCTTTCCCAATGACTATTCCTGCTAAGAGCACAAAGATTTGAGTTCCCAATGACTATTCCTGCTAAGAACTCAAAGATTTGAGTTCAAGAAACTGTACATGGGGACCAGGTGTCAACATGTTATAAATGTCTTGTATAAAATTCTGATTCTGAAACACATGACCATGCTTTGAGAGACTCAGAAGGACAGAAGAAAAATCAGCATTGAAACCAGAATATGATTTTTCGGAGTCAAATACTATAGATCACAAAGAGAGATATCAGAATTGTATTTTTGGTGCTGTCTCTTCCCTAATAAGTACCAATAGCAGGTCCCAGATCCCAGTAACAGGATTTTTTTTTTTAAGATTTTATTTATTGATTTGAGAGGGAGAGAGAGAGAGAGAGAGAGAGTGTGTGTGTGTGTGAGAGAGAGAGAGAGGGCACGAGCAGGGGCAGAAGCAGAGGTAGAAGCAGACTCCCTGCTGAGCAGGGAGCTCATAGGGCTCAATCCCAGGACCCTGGAATCATGACCTGAGCTGAAGGCAGATGCTTAACTGACTGAGCCACCCAGGCGGCCCCAACTGTCAGGACTTCCTGGAGAGGATGAAGCGAGGGAGAAAACCCTGAGCACACATATGATTTTACATGCAAACACAAACATGCACACATGTATCTTGGGAAATCAGAGACTCTTCCCCCAGAAAGGTATAGACGGTAACTTAATTTATTTAATTCCCCAAGTTATACTGGACATTGCATATGGTTGAATCCAGAGGTACTATTCCTGCAACTATAAGAGCATTCCAGAATCAAAAGTTTAACACCTTTAGAGAATAACCTAAGACAATCAGGTTTAAATATTCTTTCTGGGGCTGAGGCCATAATATGAATGGGGATCTAAGAAAAGAAGAGCCGTATTGATTAACAGAGTTGGAAGGACTTCATGGTGGAATGTGTGTGCATTTCTAAGGAGGGTTTAAATGTGCAGGCAGCTGCCAGGATGGAGGGTGTAGAAGCAGCACGAATCACTCACAGGCCTGTACAGGCAAATCCCTTTTGCTCTGGACTGCAATAATTAACTTCATCAACTCAATCCCAGTTCGGTTCCGCTCCGCACAGCACACATTCATGGACAGCCTACTCTGACTTCAGTTCTGTGCTCGGTTCTGGGGACACAGCACAGAAGGAAGATGGAAGACCTAGGCCCCGACTTTGAGAAGCTGCAGGGAGTGGCCCAGAGCCAGGCTCATGGTGGGAAGGGAACAAGTCCATCAGGTAACTCTGAATTCAGCCTTTTTTTTGTTTTGTTTTGTTTTGGTTTTTGTTTTTTGTTTTTTGTTTTTTTGTTTTTTTGTTGTTGTTTTTTTGTGTGTTTTTTTGGGTTTTTTTTTTTGTGAATTCAGCCTTAAATTACAGTTCAACTTCCAAAATCAGGGCCCAGCACACGAGCTAGAAACACACAAGGCTTCCCAATGTAGTATAAGCACAAAGGACGATTATGGCCATGCATGTGGCACAGCAGTGTTGACAAAATATTTTCAAACGCATTATCTCATCTGAGCTTCCTGAAGACAGCTTTGTTTTGTTCACCAGTGCATCCCGAGTGATAAAGATCCTGTCTGGCAGCCAGTAGGTCTTAACAAATCTAAGCTGAATTTAATTGACTCCTCCCAGCTCCCACATTTTACAGAAGAGGAAGTAAGGTTGGACTTGCTCTTTGTGAACCATTCAGCATCCCCCAGGATCAGTGCTGGGCTGGCCGAAGCGATGTTATGATTTTTGCAACTCCGGAGCTCTCAGTTTTGCAGGAGCCCTAAGGTATTTTGGTGCATTCATCCATAGTCTGGGTCACCATGGGCCCACACTTCTGCTGGTTGAAGCTTTAGAGCCACCTGGTGAGGTGAGGGCCTCCCTGCCTTGCCGCTGGGCACCCGTCTGTGAAAGGAGCTCATTGTACCAAGGGAAAGCCTGCATTTGTCCCGTTGGCCTGTAGGTGGAAGCAGCTCTGCGTTGGGTTGAGAAAGCCAGCAACGTGTTTTCCTGTTAACTCTGTTGTTCCTGTTAGTGTCACAAACTGTTCCTTCTAGCTATGCTCTTTATAATGACACAAGTCCTTAGACGGAATAGTTGATTTATACCACAGCTTATGAATGATTTCCTCATTCCTTTTTAATTGCCCAGTACCCACTGGAAAAACCTAGACAATAAAACCAGTTGTTGCCGCCAAAGGCCATGTCAACTACAAGGAATAGCAAAAGACGTCGGTGGTTAAAAGCTTGGACCTCAGAGTCAGGAAAACCCGAGTTCAGGCTAAGCTACTTAACACATGTGAGTTCCTGGGCAAGCTACTTAATTGCTTGCTCAATAAAATGAGAATTATGAATTCTGCCTAAGATGGCTGTGAGGAATAAATAACATTTTTCAAGGTCTTAATACAGTGCCTGGGAAGTAAGAAACAATCAATGAATTATGATTTCAGAGTAGATGAGACGAATGCCCTCTCCCTAGGCTTAGAGTGAGGTGTGGGAACGCTCACCCTTCTCCGTGGTGACAGGGAAGTGGGACTTAATACATACCGCTGGCTGTCTCCAAAAATATCTCCTAATATTTTATCTCCCTTCTTGCCATTCACTGGGTATGGTGCTGGGAGTTGGGGGGGGGGGTGAGGAGGCAGGGCTGAGATAGCTAGGCCGCTACGAGTTGTGAAACAGGTTCTAAGACACCTCTTTTGCAACTTCTGCCTGGGGTCTCTCTTCTCATCGTGGAATGTGGTCCTTATTGTCTAGTGACCTCAGCTGAAACTGAGACTACAATTGAAAAAGCTAGTATACAGCCTTATGTGATATTAGGCTGATTTTTAGTATTTATCCTGGCTAGATCGTGCTTGGATTTGTTGTGTTTACTTCTGGGTACCACCTTTTAAAGTAAACTGGAGCCCTCTTCTAGAGGAGAAGCTTCTAGTTAGTCAAGTAGGTGAGGAAGTTGGTAAGCATCTCCTAGTAGGTATGCCTGCAGAGCATTAGGGTGAAGAGGGCATTTTAAATCTAAATAAAGGAGACAGCAAACATGATAGTGGGCTTTAAATAATAGGAGGAGGGGATCCCTGGGTGGCTCAGGGGTTTGGCGCCTTCCTTTGGCCCAGGGCGTGATCCTGGAGTCCCAGGATCGAGTCCCACATCAGGCTCCCAGCATGGAGCCTGCTTCTCTCTCCTCCTGTGCCTGTGCCTCTCTTTCTCTCTCTACATCTATCATGAATAAATAAATAAATCTTTAAAAAGTTGAAAATATATTAAAAAATAAATAAAATAGGAGGATTGCCATGTGAGAAAGAAATGATGATCTTTCCAGGAGGCTTCAGAGAATATAACTAAATATATATATATATATATATATATATATATATATATATATATATATATTTAAAAGCATAGAAAGGCAGGATTATATTTGATTGAGGGCAAAAATTACAACAATTAAAACTCACTGAAGGAAAGTGGTCTGGTCTGGTAGGTTTCCTGACATTGGAGATATTCAAATCGAGGAGGGATTACCACTGTATAGAGTTCATGCATCAGTTTATGACGGGATACTTGAACTTTCCAATTTGGAGAATTCTTGGGAGAGCATGAAGTCCTGGAAATTTTATGTTCTTGATTTATCTCTTACCTTACATAGAATGTGAGTCTTACTTAAGCCAAGTCTCAGAGGTGACACAGTGAATCATTCATCAAAATTCACACCTCAGTTCAGCAGCAATGCATACATCACTACTCATTCTGTAACTTATTTCACCTAGAAAAACAAGACTTCCATCATGGTACAGTGCAATTCAGCTTCCAAGGGTGCTTTGGGTGAACCATGCTGGAATAAAGCTGGTGTCAAAGGTTAGCATTTTACTCCCTCTGAACTTAACACATAACTCACAAAAGCCATCCCAACATGAAACTCTTGTCTTGAATGGCCCACACCCCTCCATATACATCCTTATGTTCAGTATCAAATTGATATTATGTGAATCTCACAAGCTGAACTTTTTTCAACTGACTCAAACACATTCAATTTGCTATTACTAATGTTTTCTCATCATTTTTCATTTCCGTCTTGCTTTATCAGCACATATATAAGTGTTCACTTACAGAATCAGTCTCAGCTCCTCTTTTTAAATTGCAATGGCTATGTGAATGGCGACTGTGCAGTGTGTCCTTGACCTGTGCTGGGCAAGGAAACACTGACATTGTCAGGGAACTGTAGGAGATGCTTTTATAAACTGTCAGGCTGTGTCCTTATCACTGCCCTTGTGCCCACATTTACAATCCACTGGGCTCAATTAATATAGCCTTTGTTCAGCATTCTGGAGGGACAATTGCATAAAGAAAGTTCCTATCAAGGCAGTGGATTGCTAACTTCAATTTCATTCGATACACTGGTGCTAAATGACATCAGTGATAATACAATGTTATCAAGGGTCTAGAGGTAGAAGAAAAGGCATAAGATGAAGAAATAGCCAGCGCTCTGCTATATTCATAGTTTAGTATATGTTTAAGACAAGAGAGAAAAATGAAGCTGGAGGGGCAGATTATAGTCACATTGTGGAACATATTCAATTCCAGATTGAGGAGCATGGATTAATTTACCGTTTATTGAGTCAATGAAAGTTTTAGACAAGAAAGAAAGAGTGATTGATTAGCAGGGAGATCAGAGAACATCCCTTTTTACTGCTAACTGGAAACTTAAATCCTATCTGCCCTAACCTTTAGCCTTTAAACCACAGTGACCATCAACTAGGTATGGGGAAGCATATATAAACAATGCCTAGTCAATTAATTATATTTTAGGAAATTACCTTCACTCTTTCCCTTGCTCTTTGCCCTACATCACCCAGTACCAGTGCTTCGTCTTCCAATGGCTTTTGGATTCAGACCTTTGGACTTTATCTGTCATTTAAATCCCACTACTGATCCCTTGGACTTGCAAAGTGACCAGATGCCCTAGTTTTTACATTTGGTTGTCTCTAGGACCGGGCTTGTACTCCCCCCTCCCGGCCTGTCTGAGTAATCTCTCCCCCATCCTGCTCAACTATGGTCCCTGGAACCCCAACTTGTATTGTTCATTTGTAAACCAGTTTCCTTCTGCCCACCAAAGAGAAACAACTCCAAGCTTGCTTGGCCCTCTGATTCCTTGGCATGTGACTTAAAACCCTACTGATTTAGAAACAAATTCATCAGCCTTGTTCTTTTTTAGTTTTTTTTTTTTTTAATTCAGAGAGAGAGAGAGAGAGAGAGGCAGAGACACAGGCAGAGGGAGAAGCAGGCTCCATGCAGGGAGCCCAACGTGGGACTCATCCACGGTCTCCAGGATCAGGCCCTGGGCTGCAGGCGGCGCTAAACCGCTGAGCCACCCAGGCTGCCCCCCTCGTTCTTTTTTTAATCTCCGTAATTTGTCTATACTTTTTATGTCCAGCATTATTTTCACAGTCAGCCTTGTGCTGGAGAAACAGTATGAAGTGAAAAGAGAACAGAAATGCAAAGGACTTGATTTTTTTTTTCAACCCCTCTTATCCCTAGAATAACCCTGAGTTGAAATAGTTTTTCTCTTTCATAGAGAACATGGAGACCTAAGTGTTTTGGTAATCAATCAAGCCACAGGAATGTTTTATTAGTTAGAAATAGATACAACACAATGTCCTCCAGCGCCCTGGAGGATTGCTTGGGGAAGGGCAGAGGAGAGGAAGTATGGTGGGAGCATTTTGCTATTCCCTCTCCATATCCTATGCTTCATGTGAGTGAACCATTTCTGGAACCACAAGTACCCTGACCTTTCCTAACTTGTATCTTTGCTCATATTGCTTTGTCTCCAGGACCCCAAACCTATGTATCCTTCAGGATGCCTTTTTCAGAAAACCTGTTATTAATAACATGGAACAAAACTTTTATTTCCTAATACTTTCTCTGTACATCTTGTGATGGTTAACTTTATGTTATCAACTTGAGTGGGTCACAGGTGCCCAAGAAGTTTAGGAAAACATTATTCTGGGTGCCTCTGTGAGGATATTTAGAGTGAGGTTAACATTTAAAGCGGTTTACTAAGTAGATTGTCCTCCTTAATGTGGGTGGGTCTCATTCAATCCTCTGAAGGCCTGAACAGAACAAAGCTAAACTTCCTCCCAGAAAGACAGAATTTTTCCATCAGGCTGCCTCTGAACTGAGACCTTAGCTTTTCTCTTCCCCTCAGACTTAAACTGAAACATTTGCTCTTCCTAGGTCTGGAGACTGCCAACCTTCAGATGAGAACTGTATCATTGGTTCTGAGACTTGCAGACTTTGGACCAATTCTTCTGGGTCTCCCTCTTAACTATATATATATATATATATATATATATATATATATATATATATATCCATATACACACACATACATACACACATATACATATATATACATATAGATGTATATATATATCCCACATCCTATTAGTTCTGTTTCTTAATAGAACCCTGACTACTAATATACTTCTCATAAGACAACAATTTATATTACCCCTACTTTGCTTGCTCAGTTCTTATCAACGCAACTCCCAGTCTCTAGTCATTATAGAAGTTTTTTTCTTAACCTCTGGCTATTTCTGTCTCTGAATATATATTTATGCTCTTTCTTCTGGCTGGGATGCTTTTTATTTTTCCTTTCATTTATTATAATCTTAATCATCATTAGCTTCATGAAGCCTGACTTGATACGGTTAGCTCACTCTCCTCTCTGTCCATTGGACTTGTAATCAATAGCCACATAGTTTAGCATGTCATTGTTTCAAGTTTTCTATATGTAAGTTTGATGTCTCCAGATGATGTTTAACAGAACAAAACTTTCCAGTAGATAGTGGGTGTTAGGCATAAGATTAGGCTTGATATCCAAACATCAATAAAACATCATTCAAGAAATTTGCAATCAAATGGGAAAATAGAGAGAGGAAGATGATAGATTGATCGCAGGATCTTGTGTTGAAATATATGTTTCTGAAAAATGTTTTACGAGCATGAACGATGGCATGATTAATATCTCTAGGCAATCATTACTAATTCTTCATGGAAGAGAGCATTGTTGATTTAGTACTTAAACGACAAGAATTCACTGGGCTCAAAGATGGAAAAATAGTGTTACTATCAAGAGAACAAAAGCCCAAAGGTGCATCACATTATTGAGGAATGAGTTTGTGACAACCATCCTATAAGCAAATGGGGCAGAGATTTTTTTTCCTTTTTTTTTTTTTTTTTTTTTGCCTATGCTTCAGATGCTCAATAATGCAATAATGTAGGATGCCTGGGTGGCTCAGTTGGTTAAGCATCAGGCTCTTGGTTTTGGCTCAGATTATGATCTCAGGGTTGTGAGTTTGAGCCCCACATCGGGCTCCACACTCAGTGCAGAATCTGCTTGTTTTTCTCCCTCTGTTCCTTCCCCTGCTCATGCTTTCTCTATCTCTCAAATAAATAAATAAATAAATAAATAAATATTTAAAAAATAAATACATGTATGACAACGCTGAGTACTGTATTTACATCATTGTAGAATCTCACATGTTGGGGTCGTTTGTTCCAGAATATAAGCATCCTGGAAATATAAATTGTACCTACTTTTTTATTGAATTCCAGGGTTCAATAAATATATGTTGAGTGAGTGAATACAGTAATAAATGAGTTCCATGTGCAGGCATCGTGTTGGAAACTCATCAAATAACAAAATATTCCAGTGGGGGAAGAATATTCACTCACATTTAGACTCTTAACAGATATTTACCAACTTTCAGAAAAAGATAAAAGTTTACTGTGCACATTCTAAATAGATCCTTCCACAGTGACCTGGTCATAGTATAGTTTATTTAGAATATATTTTACATGTAAAAGGCAGGACATTTTAATAGGAAATATTAGAATTCCATATATTTGGTTCAGTCCCTTTAGATTTCCTTAGCTTTTATGATAATGAAGGAGCTTTAGATTTCCTTAGCTTTTATGATAATGAAGGAGCTTTAATAATTGTCCAGTAAATTCGATCATTGTAGATAGTCAATTTATGTAACTGAGATACAAAACAAAACTTTAAGTAAATTTCTTTACCTATGCTTCATATTGATAAAAGGTTTATCTATATACCACTTTTTAAAGAATTAATGGAAAGAACTCTGTATCGACTTAACTTAGTTATATTTAACTGGAGTTCATGACCATTTTCACTCACATTATTTCATTTTGTATTTAAGACGTAATGATAAAGGTGTCGTATCACCATTTTGCAGATGAGGAAAACGAGGACCATGTGTCAAATGACTTAACCAAACTGACAGAACCAGAAAGGGACAGAATCAGAGTCTGGATCTCAGACAATCAAAGTGGAACACAGGCAAGTGTCCAATGGAAACTATGAAAGCCAACGGAGATGACTCAGGGAAATGGAAGTCCTTCTGAGGAGATTAAGGCCTACTCACAGCTGGCATATTTGCCAGGGATGCTTCTACTCCACCTGATATCTATCCAAAATCCTGACTCCATAAAATCCTAAGGCGGGATTCAGATGTTAGATCAATGTAATATTGAATAGGGTACAATTCAGGTCTGGCGCTCATAATATTTGGATTATCATCTTGGTACTACATAAGCTCTCTACTGAAACTATGAAGCAAGTCACGTTACTCATTTGAATTTATCAGTGAAATAGTTTCAACCAATCTGCCCTCAGGGTAGCAGGGAAATTGAGTGACATCACTCATGAAAGGTGGAAGGTTCTATTGTACTATGTATCCTGTTTCATACATAGGTAGAAACTTTGTATAGAAACATTGTAAAGTTCCACCCTCCTTTAGAAAGACCTTCCCCTGCCACTCAGGCCTTTTCCCTCTCTCCCAAACCAACCCACTGAAATCATCTTCAGCTTTAAGGAACTTCTCAAATACTATCTTCTCATGAGTACACTGTGAGGTCCCCATTTGTGTGTACTCTCTCCTTTGAATTAATATTAACTCTTGGCTTATAATGATAATATATATGACATATAATGATAGTAATAATAACAATTATTATTATTATCATTACAAACATTTATTGAGGGCTTATTACATGACACAGACTGAGCTCATTGCTTTTCAAATATCATGTATTTTCATTCTCCCAGAGATCAGAAGAGACCATTGCTATTATAAACACACGTTATGGATGAAGAAATAGGTGACTAGAGTGATATTTTAACCTATCCCAATTTTTAGAACTGCTAAATAATGGAGCTGTGATCCCAGATCAGACCAACTCCAGAGAACATGGTGCTAATACTACTATGTGATATAGACTTCCACTTTGCATTAGAACCATACTTTTTCATACTAGATCACTGACAACCCATGGTTAAAAGCAGAAGGAGACCTTAGAGATGATCTTGTTTAGCCAGGTCATTTTACAGTTGAAGAAAAGGAGATTCCAGGAAAGTATCTTACCTAAGGTGACACAACTGTTAACGAGACAAGACCAAAATCTCTTCCACTTTTCCCTTTCCACCATGTCTGTAAGATTTGTAAGGGCATAGAGGGCACCTTCTTTATCCTCTTGCCACCTGCAGCATTGCACACACAGCTTCCTACAGCAAATGCTTGAAAATGATTTTTTTATTTGTTTCTATAATCAAAGATCACTAATTAGAACACACAGGGATATCAGAGCATGTTATGTTTGTTAATGTCATACATTAAATGCAAACTACTGAGTAATGTTCTTGCAAATATAAGAAGATTTAAACAGATGATCAAAACATTGGTGAATAACATTTTTTTGTTTGTTTGACTTTATTTTTTGTCAGAGATCAACTAAAGATCAACCAAATTCTATTAAGCCAAACAGATTTACAGGGATGAAACTAGCTAACAGTGATAAAGCCAACAGTGGGGCCTAGAAGTGAAAGTTCTTATGATTAGAAGAAGACAATCATGTGACCTTCCTTTTTAATGAAATGTTCCAACCACTAAGTTGAAACAGTGAAAAAAAAATTTCCTTGAGGATCAAATGCATTAGCAGGAATTTCTTTGTATCTCCTTTACCACATTGTACTCCTCTACCCTTTTAAAGGCTCCGATTATTATCAAGAGAATATACAAAGAATTTAGCATGCATGCAAGAACTTTCCCCATCTGATCCTTTTCTACTTCTCTAGATCCACCTATTATGACTCCTTAACATGCACGCAGTTCCTTTGAACAAGTAACATTCTCTGGCATCTGGACAAGGCCTTTTCCTCTGTCTGGAAGATCCCTGCCCTTCCTCTTTCCTTGCCACTTAAAGGACTCCTCTTCTTCCTTCTAGATGCAGGTTTTATTATTTCATAAGTTATGGACTTTTAAAACTGTTTGATCATCAAACAGTCTCCATCAACCTGAGGAGTTGTTATCAAAAGGCAGATAGCTACAGAGATTGTGATTTCCAGGCATCAAAATTTCTTAAAAGATCTTTGGAAGATTCTGGGATATCACTGCCTTAGACTTCTCAGAGCCTATCCCTTCCAATGACATCAGTTATCAGACTGTAATTGTGTGTCTCCTCCCAACCTGGTTGGGAGCTCCTTATTGGCAGAGAAGACCCTTCTATTTCTCTAATGCCACCTAGCATTAGGTCATTAATCAAGGTTGTATAAATAAATGAAGTTGGTAAATCATCAGCTCTTTTCTCAAATTGTTTCCTCTGCCTACAATATAAGCATATTCATTCTTTTATTTTCTGATAAGCTTTTCAGATCCTCTTGGTTAAAGTTGATATCTTCTTACTGTATATTATCACTGTAGATGTTTTTGTTTATTGTTCTTTTGCAACACTTTTTAGCCTGACCTACATTTATGTGTTTGGGCATCTCTCCCACTAAGCTCTGAGCTTCTGAAGTCAGAGTTAGCCTTTTCAATTCCGTGATTCTTTCAATAATCACCAACACACCCCATTCATACTTGTCAAATTAAAACAAAATTGTATATTTCTTTAATTTTCTAATCTCTCCTATCACCGAGGTTCCCAGAATAAAATCCTTATGCCCACATAACATTCCACAGAAATACATCTAATAATCTTGAGTTGATCTGATATGCAAAAGCTTTTGATTCTCAAGCAAAAATCTAGGTCCATACTAGTGTGTGTGTGTGTGTGTGTGTGTGTGTGCATGCGCGCATGTGTGTGTGTACCCAACAGGAAGAGAGATGAGTTTTGAGAATGTGGGAGTACAACATAATTAGGACAAAGACGTAATCTTCATCATAAAAAAATCTGTAATCGCTTTCAGAGAAATTTATTCTGAAGTCAGTGATGTGGGTTAGTTTGTAAATTGTGCCTCAATCACCCAACTCCAATGTCCCTTCAATTCCGAGCTCTTTCCAGTGGGACTTGTCAGGAAAAAGCAGTGCATGGGAATGGATGTGATGCTTGACAAAATTAAAGAGGTGGTTACTGAAATTATTATTCCCAAAGTGATGATCTGAAATCCAGTTGCAGGGATAACAGAGAGAAATTTAAAGCTGGGTAACTAACAGAGAGAGAAGAAGAGGAAGAAGAAGAAGAAGAAGAAGAAGAAGAAGAAGAAGAAGAAGGAGAAGAAGGAGAAGAAGAAGAAGAAGAAGAAGAAGAAGAAGAAGAAGAAGAAGAAGAAGAAGAAGGAGGAGGAGGAGGAGAAGGAGGAGGGAGGAGGAGGGAGAGGAGGAGGAGGGGGGAGGAGGAGGAGGGGGGAGGAGGGGGAGGGGGAGGGGGAGGAGGGGGAGGAGGAGGGGGAGGGGGAGGAGGAGAAGAAGAAGAAGAAGAAGGAGGAGGAGGAGGAGGGAAGAGAGGGAGGAATAAAGGGAGGAGGAAAGGGAGGAGGAGGGTGAGCAGGGGAGAAGAAATAGACAAGGATTAGAGAAGGCAGGTGACCAGAGGAAGATAACATTAAATTGGAAAAGCTAATACTTCTAGAAATGGAAAACCTATTGAGTACTCATTTTGAATTAATCCACAAATACTTTTTTGGGTAGAGGAAAGACTCTTGAAATAAATAAATTGGAATCAACTGTATACACTGCACACATAAATGATTAATGAACAAATGTACAAAAGAATACCTGGATCAATTTATGCCTATAATCTTAAGTAGTGCCATCATTCTTTATTCTTTCAACCACCTGCCATCTTCTTTGGCCAGAAATATCTAATTCTCTCAAATGTAACTGGGCTCCAGCCCCCCCCCCACACACACACACCTAGCTTCTTCCTTTATGAGTCACGTTTATGTCTAAAACATTCCCTCTCTCTCCCGCCATGTGGGTCCTTCAGCTGAGCCCCTGCAATGGCCAACGGCTTTCTCTAGTAGAATCCAACTCAGATCTATAATGAGGCTACGCTCATAGCTCTGACATTCCCAAGAGCCCAGGAGTTGAAGCAAATTAAATGCCAAGTCCGTAAAACAAAATGAAACAGCCTAAATCCCCTTGGTCAGTTAACATTTGCAAAAATGCTGTAAGTTATTAAGCAAACACTACTTATTTGACCTTCAGGAACTGTATGTGGAAGGCAAAGGTAGGACTTATCATTTATCCTAAAATGCATCTCACTACCTGGAGTTTGAGGATCCTTTCTGAATATATAAAAATGACAAGGGTTAGTGTAGGAAGGAAAGAAACAAAAACAGTCCCTCACAATAAGACATATGATATCTTTGAAGATTTTGTAAGCATATGCCCCTCTTTTATAAATATATATAGTCCAAAGACCTATAAATCTAATGCTATTGAAATTTATTTAACTATATCCTACTCTGCTACACTCAATTTGAAGATGTCAAATGCTAAGATAGACCTAATTTATCTTTGCTAATATTCCTAGTAATGATGCTTAAAATTAAAGCAAATATAGTATTAGAACTCAGCATATATGTAATTTTTTAAAAAGTTCTTCTAGTTATCGCCTTTAAACAAAAAAAGACACTTTTCTGTTTAACAACTGGTATTACTTTTTGTTTTTTATTTATTTTTTGTTTGTTTTTTAAATAAGTGACTATCAACTAAAAAATTAAGTCTAGTAAGTGATATGCTTGGATCTAGCTAGATAGTATCTGAATGTGGGAGTGAATTCACAGATCTTACATGCAGAACTCCATGTGCTGCACATATTAGGTTCAACCACAAGAAGATTGTTTTCCAAACAGATGGCCAAAAACGCGTCCAGTCCTGCAGAGTGAATGAAGAATGGAGTGTTTCACAGTGTTAGAAAGGTCAGGAAGAGAGGGAAGTAAACAGTCGGTTTGCCACTCCTTTAGATGGCATCCTCCATAAGCTGCCAACTTTATCTGAGCTAAAGCAATTCATAATACTCATTGATAATTTACACATTTGGCCTTGTACACATTAAAGATCTCTAACTCTGCCAAAGTGGAAACTAAGAAAGAAAGAAAGAAAGAAAGAAAGAAAGAAAGAAAGAAAGAAAGAAAGAATAAAAGAAGAAGAATAAAAAACTATTTTCATGTTGGAGGGAAAATAGAGAAATTTTGCTGCTCCAAATGATTCATGGCCCCACCCTTCGTATGGTAGACCAGACTAGAGTTTTGGTATCTGGAGATTTTTACTTGCTTTTTGATCTCTCTAAAACCTTCCTATGTCTGTGTTCCATGATTCTATGAGATACATCCTAAGAAGATTCACTTCTGCCACCTAAAATCCCTCCTCTTAACTTTTATCATCCATAAGGGAAGATAAGCATCTGAGACAGCCCCTGAGAAGTTTCTTCTTACAAAAAGAAAAGAAAGGAGGCAGTCAGGGGTTTCCTAGCAAGTTCCTAATTCCTGGAGAAATGTTTAAGGATCTCTCAAATCCTTTACCAGACTACCAAGGAAGTATTACGCCTGTCTTACAGTTTTAATGTATGGGAGCATTATGGTTTGTCATGTATGTTCTATGTCATGGATTGATTCTGAAGAAAAAGCAAAATATTTTCTATATCACTCCTTGGTTCTGAAGAATTTATTCATAAAGAAAACATGTTGCCTGAGCACTGTACTAGATATTAAATAATCAAAGGTGACTAAGAATCTGTTTTCTAGGGATTCACAATCCACTCTGAGCAAAATAGCTTTAGGGCAATGTAAAGTAGTTAAATACCAGGCATTACAGCTATATTTGAAGCCTATCTACTCCTCACACTTAGGAAGTTCAGAAAAGGAGAGTCTTCCTTAGAACTTTATGCTGAAAAACAGAATAAGGTCAACATTTCTCTCCTTAAGCTTGTCAAGAGGATTAGAAATTGGGGACTGCATTTCTTTTTCCTAAATAAGTCACTCCTAAAAATATAACATGTTCTTAAGCCCATACGCTTAATGGAATAATTCTTAAAATGTTTCTTTTATCGTAACTATGAAGTAAGAATTTGCCAGCTAATAGGCTCAGTGACCTTCTAGAAATAGAGGTAGGTTATGGATGAGGAATAAGGAACAAGATGCATAAAATCTCTCAAAAACCCAGGTGTTAGCCCCAACTCAGGCATACAGTCATTATTTTAGGAAAAAGTATTTCACTACTTTCATTTTCAAAGCATGGGGAGGAAAGTCAGGGATCTCTCAGCTTCTTAAAAAATCTTATTTTAAGTTGGATTTCCTAATCCCTCCAGATGCCAAGCAGAGAACACTAAGAAATAGAAAGAGTTGGGCTGATAATGTCAGGGATGAGAGGATAGAACAAACCAAGGGTTGCATTTTGAGATTCCAGCAGATATCAGCACACACAGTAAGGTCTGAGGTGAGGGTAGAAGCACTAGTGGTAAGAAGGCCAATGCTAATAATCAGAAGTAGGAGCTGGCAGGATGGGGCAGGAGGCAGGCCCTGGCAAGCCATCAGGTACAGGTTGGGTAGACCTTGATCCCCAAGGCAGACCTTTGCCAATCCCAGCCTTTCTGTTTCCCTTGAAGGAAAGCAATGGAGGAAAGCTAATTTGCATATAATTGTTACATGCCAAGGGCCATATTATGCACTTCCACAAACTCTTGCTCTTTAATTCTTTTTTGCTTTTGAGGAAACAGATTCGGAGAATGTTAGTAAGTTGTTCCAGGTGTAGGGAACATGAAGGAGCTTGATACCCATCCTGCAAGGGTCTGAGGATGAGCCCTTCAGCTGACAATGAGCCTTGCCTGTTTTTATAAAGCTTGTCAATTCTTTGGGTTCAAAATGAAAAAAAAAAATCTCCAAATGCTGTCCAAATGCAAAATCTTTCATTAACAGGCTTCAAGTACAATAAGCACTGTTAGGCTATGGGCTACCTGGGAACTGAGGAAGCCTGAGATGTAGGACCTGGGACCTAGAGATGAGATGGATGTATTTCACACTAGAGCAGGTGCTCAGAGCCAAACTAAGCCTCTGAGAGGTCAGGGCAAACAGCTCAGGAGGTAGCATACAGAAACAAAAGACTATGGTGACCATAGGCAACAGCCCAGCCAGGGGGATGTTCAACTACCCAGGGCAGCAGGCCTGTGGGCTCCAGGGTCAGAGATTCTGGAAGTTGGCAACATAGATAACAAAGGAAAATGGCGGAAGGTTTAGGGCAGATGTCTGGGTGCCTGACCTCGAACCAGGGTTCAAGAGTGAGCAAAACCCCGCTTCCAGTTGAACTGGACAGAATTGAAGAGTGCTCTATTCAGTAATCAACAAATCAATAATTACTTCTTTTGCACCTACTGAATTTGAGGCTTTGTTCTGGCCTAGAATTATGTCAGTGAAAATAGCAGACAAGACTGCCTACCTTCACAGAATTTACTTTCTATTAGAAGAAGGAAACTAGCTAGTAATTCAGGTATTAAGGAACAAGGCATGAGCGTAGCTTCAAGAACAGGTATTAGCAGGCAAACGGAGAACATCAAAGAGTCTGACTCAATTCTCTCTGCCTGAACTCTTAGCTTATGATTTATAAGCTTTCTTTGTAATGGAGAAACACTTCATCTCAATGCCTGGAGTGGTATAGAACCTGCAAATTGGCTAGTTTGGAGGGATAGAATAGTAGAAGAGTCGCTAATAGTGTCAGAGGCTGTATTAAGGAAATTCTCATGGGCAAAGGTTACCCTCCCATATATAGCTTATTCATATCTAGCTGATTGCCTGTATGAGAATTCTCATGGTCACAACAGAAGTGTATGCAGATTGCACATTACATCAACCTTGCTTAGCATTCATATCATAGTCTTTGTGATTATATCCCTGCAGATAGTAGGGCACAACTTGAACAGTCAGATCTAGCAGCCCTAGACTTTTACCAAGAGAGGTAATGATTGATATTAACTTGGTTGTGGTGTTAACCAAGGTGTTTGACACTAAAATCATTCATTAAAATTAGGTTTCAAAATAATCAGTCAAATTAATCCTTTTAAATTAACTAGCATGTTCAAAAGCAAATAGCTTAAGATACAGCACACAGAAAATTTCATAGTTATTCTTTCTTCTACTTAAAGGAAGAACTTTGGGACAAAATAAATACAACCAAACAAGCAAGATCTCCACATGACTCTCTATGTGTTTTGTTTTTTAAAAACACATCTTTCTACTTAATCTGAAAAGTTTATAAAATAGCAAAGATAGAATATCTCTAAGAGATTTCTCAAAGGGGAAACAGACCCTCCCAAAGTTATGTAATTACAAGCACAGTCTTAGATTTGGAAGTCGGGTTTCCTGGAAGGTGCATTTACTGCTCCGTCCATCTCTACCACACTGTCATGCTTCCATATAGAAGAGTATCAGCAGTGTTGGGTGAAGTGAAACATTCTCTGTATGCCTCTAGTTTTCTCAGAATATTAAATTTGCTTTGAACCTTTGTCCCAATTCTGACTCAGTTAACAGAACATTTGCAGGTTTCGTCTACCCACACCTACTTTTATTTGAGCAAGGGAAAATAACATTTAGTTTTTCCTTCCAACAAACAAGTCTCAACAAAGCCAAAGCTGGTTTAGTCATTTTCCTAACCATTCTTTCATAAGATTTTGTTTATCATAACAAGCCTGAGTCACCATTTTCCTTAAAGACAGGCAGAAAGAAAGAAAGGATAGAATGATTATTATGACATAGAACTCAATAAACAAATTAGCATATTTATTTTTATCAACATGAAGAGATAGTCATGATACATTTTTTAAAGATTTTTTATTTATTCATTCATGAGAGACAGAGAGAGAGAGAGAGAGAGAGAGAGAGGCAGAGACACAGGCAGAGGGGGAAGCAGGCTTCCCGCAGGAAGCTAGACATGGGACTTGATCCTGGGACTCCGAGATCATTCCCTGAGTCAAAGGCAGATGTGTAACCGCTAAGCCACCCAGGCGTCCCTCATGATACATTTTTAAAAGATAAGAAGCTAACTAATAAACAGTAGGGACTCATTTTGTATGTACTTTTTATTATAAAAAGGCTTGAATAATTTACATCAAAATTTATAGCCAAAAATAGTCAAAAGTTTCCTCTGATGGATGTATTTCAAATTATTTTAATGGAGAAAATAGATATCTAGACTTTCTAATTTCTCTACAATAAATATTTATATTTATATAAATATATATAACAAACATGATAGAATGATCAAATTATAGCAATTTTTCACTTCATATTTCCCTACAAACACAGAACTATAGTTAAAGAACACTTTTATAGGGGCCTGGGTGGCTCAGTCGGTTGAGCATCTGCCTTAGGCTCATGTCATGATCCTGGGATCAAGTTCCACATCTGTATCTCCACCTGCCCCTCCCCCACTCATGTCTGCTCGCTCTCTCTCTCTCTCTATCTCTATCTCTATCTCTCTCTCAAATAAATAAAATCCAAAGAAAAATAAATAAAGATCACTTGTTTGGATCCAACATCCATTTACTGAGCAGCTACTATAAAAATGAGACCTATACACAATTTCACCTGAACCTCATCATATCTTTGTGAGTCAGTTTTAATTGACTCTTAAGATGTGCCAGCATTGGGATCTTAGTATTCATCACCAGAAAGAAAGGCAAAGGTACTGTCAGGTAGAATGAGCCAGTAGAATTGGCCTGACTTTGGGACTGGCTCCTCTAAGGCAATCATTCTCTGGGGGTGGGGTCTAAATTAGAGAGTAGCATATGGCAGGAGGATTTGCTACCCAGTAGAGGCAATCTAAATGAAGAGAACAACAGTGTTATAAAGAAAGGAGTTCATCTGTCAAGACTCAAGATGGTATAATCAAGAGAGAGGGAAAGGATAATTAATCAGGTTGTCAAGATCTATGACCAGGTGCTTGAGATCCATAGAATCAAGGGTATTTTACAAGATTGTTCTTTGTTCTGTAAGAATACAATATAAGCAAAGATGACTGTTAAGATTTAAAGGCATAATTTCTGCCTGTAGATACACTGGGGTTTGTCGGTTTTACGTTTGTTTTTGGTTCTTTTGATAGCAAGTGACAGAAAAATCAAGCTAGTTTAAACAACAAAAGGGTTCGGTTGGCTTGCATAAGTGAAAAGGCATAGAAGCTTCTGGCTCTTTTCTCCTCAATTCTTTATGTTCTACTCTCTTCAAGAATGGCAGCTTTGTCTCCCAGCTGGTTTTCCTCATCCTGACAGACTGGCTCCAAAACTCACATACACACATTTCACTATCTAGGAGATAGGAAACTATCGATGTACTAAAACCCCCACTAAAAGTCCTGGAAGCTATTCTGAATGGGCTCACTTAGGTTAAATGTCCTACTCTATTCCTATTACTGTGGCAAAAAGAATCAAATGCACTGATTGGCTTAAATTATTGCAGTAGGTATTTTCTGTTGTATAATAAATGATACAAAAACTTAGTAGCTTCAAACAAACAAATGTTTGTTTCCATGGGTCAGGAGCACAGGGTCAGCTTAGTTGGGTGGTTCTGACTAAGGGTCTCTCGTGAAGTCAAACTGTTGAATGGAGCCACAGTCTCATGATGGCACAACTTGGGGAGGAAGTGCTCCCACTCCACTGTTGTTGGCAGGCCCCAGTTCCTCACGGGTTATTGGCTGATCACTTCAGATCCTCGTTATTAGGGGCCTATATTATTATTGCCAATTGTTCTCATGACATGGCAGGTGACTTCCCACAGACTGAATGGTCAGAGAGTCAGAGAGTGCGCTCCCAAGAAAAAAGCTGCAATCCTTTTATAACCTAATATGAAAAATACTATTAATTCTGCCAAATTCTAGTGGTCACACTGACCAATTCAAGTAAAATGCAAAGGACTACACAAAGTATGAATACAAGGAAGAGCAAGAATTTTAAGGATTATTTTGGAGGCTGGCGACCACAGACAGCCCTGTTGATAACTTTGCAGCCATGAGCTGTATCAACTTCCCTAACATTGCATGAAAACCTGACATAAATTAAATTCTACTGTGTTCCCATGAAACATAAATTCTAACAAATTATAAAAAGTTCCACAAGAAACTGCGTTTGTTAGCCAGAAAATTTCTGGCAACAAAACAAAACTAACAAGCTTCTTTTTGGATAATAGAATTCTTTCAGAACAAAGCATTGTGTATGTCCTGTTTTCTAAAGCATACTCTGGCAAATATTATTTGGACATTTGGAGAAAATTTTCACCTTGATCCTACTCTAATCCTAATGTTGACTTCTTGCTTAGTCAACAAGCATGTACTAAATGTCCTCACTGGAGAAATTCACATTGGAGTAGTGATTTTGAGTCTCTGGTTCACTGGGCGAATTTCCTTGTTCAATAGGTTTCATCTGGTGTGTGGTTAAATTTCTGAGGGAAGATACTTTATGCTATAATTTCAAGTCTTAAGCATCATCAATTTTCCAAAAGGTCACAGGATAGAAAGATTGTTTTATGGAAGTAATAATGATATATATTATCTTGCTTTCTATCACACTCTACATTTTCACCATGCACTTTTATATCCATTTTCAAATATAAACTTTTGTAGTTATCAGGGCAGAAAGTATTATTCTATCATAAAAGAAAAAAGGAAAAAACTTTTCTTTCATAATGACAAATGAATCTTTCTACTCAAAAGGAAGCAGGATATGAAAGATAGTCTTCACTAAAGATAAGGACTTAAAAATAACCCACACTTTCAAATTTTGAGTTCAAATGATAATTTTGAATGCTTATATTTGTCCTGTTCCTTGAACACTCCCACATCCTGCTCTGGAGCAATTATAAGGCTTTGGCAACCCTGAGACATTCTTATTTTTGGAGGCTTCAGCTTACATCACATCAAATATAGTGGAAGCTGTGGTATGTTGTCCAAATTCTCCTGAAGAATAAGTCATTCATTCTCCCAAGAGTCTGGGAGTGTCAGATACTGGTGGATCACAGTTGAGACCATCTTCCAAGTACTGCTTTCAGTTATAGGGAACTTTCCAACCAAGCATATACTCCCTCTTGAGAAATAACTCATATCTCAGAATGTAGAGAAACAAGTCCTGGCTCTCTTTCCCAATATGGGATAACTCTGAAGAGTCATTTTAAATCAAAAGCTCTACATGGGATTGACTAAATATTTGTTGCAAGTGCTTCACAGTTCACCTTCTCTCTGTGTCCAATCTTGTCCCTTCACCCTCTTACAGATGTGTTCCAATGAGCACTTCGGAATAAATCTGTTTCCAAATCTCCATCTCAGAATCTTTTTTCCAGGGAACTTGACTTAAGACCTTTGATATCCTAAGAAATAGATTTTAAAGTGGGAGTTGGAAGCCAGATCATTTACCAGTGGAGTATTCATAGCCACTGATCTGCTATATTAGTGAAAGTATTAAAATTTTCACTGGTGAATAATTTGAAAGGAATAACATTGGAATGGAATATCCCAATGGTGCAATATACCAGATATTGGGGAAAAAGAATAAAAGACTTAAGGTTATAATATCCTATTTAAATGATCAATTTAAGATAAAAGTGGCAACATATAAAGATTTTATCTCTCATAGCTGGAGAGCCAGTCCGAGCAGTCCCAGGACTCAAGAGCTCTATAGAAAGTCCTGAATTGCTACCTGACATGTCTCCTATAACAAAGTCAAAGCACTGATTGAAAAGGAGTCATATCCTTTGACTTGCAATGAGAAACAGGAGCTGGGAGAGTATGTAGAGGACTTAGACTTAAGAGTGCTAAATGAAAGAAAGTATTCAGGACTCAAAGCTGTTTAAGCAAGAGTTGATTGATATGGGATCACTCTTCTGTAATACAAGATTTAATACTCAACCAAGAACTCTGGTAGAGAGTATTAATAGGCTTCTAGAATGGGTCTTAGTAGCTCAGAGAGAGATGGCCCGTATTACGTGAAGTGGAAATCCCAGAACTCTTATGAAGGATGGTAACAGGAGATATCAAAATGCTCAAAGAAGTGAGCATGTCTGAATGGTTATACTACCTAAGACTGGAAGCCCACCAGCCAATTATTTGCTATGGAAGAGCCCAAAAGATGCTCCATTTACCAATACAATAAAGAATGCAATGGTGAATTCTGGGGTATCAGTATGGTTGAAAAGATCAATCATGGCTATTATCAGTAGACCAAAGCTGATGGCAAAAGAGGCTGTTATAGAATAATGGAGGTTCCCAGAAGAACATAAGCCTTGCTCCAGACGACAATTCATCATCTGAAGGAAGGAGATGTGATTACTGTAAAGGTCAGGGTGGCAGCTACGGGACAAGAGAAATGTGCATACTTATGGTGATAGTTAATAGATCATAGCATTCTCAGGCACGATATAGATGGACAGCCGTAAAGAGTGTTGCTTAATAGACACAATAAAAATAAACCCAGGATGGAGAAACAGGAGCCAGTGGGGATAACTGTCCCAGCAAAAATTCTAGTTTCCAGATCTCAGTCATTTTCTAAAGCCTGAACCCATTGGCTAAAGAAAAAAAAAAAAATGAGAGCCGAGGTCCCAGTGGGGAAAAAAAACTAAAAATATTTGGAGACCTGGGCAGTCCGGGTGGCTCAGCGGCTTAGCGCCACCTTCAGTTCAGGGTGTGGTCCTGGAGACCCGGGATGGAGTCCTAGGTCGGGCTCCCTGCATGGAATGGAGCCTGCTTCTCCCTCTGCCTCTCTCTCTCTCTCTCTCTCTCTCTCTCTCTCATGAATAAATAAATAAAATTTTTAAAAAAAGAATACTTGGAGACCTGTCACATCAGTGAGGTTCTGAGGGATTCTGTAGTGTGTAACTTACTAAGACTCCTCACAAACAAATACTGGATGGGCCTCTTTGAAAGTGGCATACTTCACATTTGAGAATACTTTTACTTACTTACCAAGCAACACACAAGGCTGCCAACTTTGAGGGGTCCTAGGACACTGCTGTGGATAAATCTAACATAGTGCAGGCAGCCTTGCCACTTGAGCCATATGACCAAGTAAATTCTAAGATTACTTAAAGAATGATTATGTCCCAGCAAAAGAATCACAATATAAATCCCGAGATTTATGAAGCAAGTTCTAATGCAAGGCCATTCATAGCATCTATGGCAGAGAAGTTAGCAGCATTTGAAAAATAGTCCCTGACATGTTAGTGGGGCCTGGTAGAGATAGACTATCTATCCATAGGATAACAAAAAAACATCTGGTCAGAGCTATCCATCATCAAATATATTCTATCAGAACCACAAAGTCATAAGATGACTTTGCATCTTGTCCACATTGCAGCATGTCCACAGCAATTTATTATTAGATAAAAGAGGTACATTAATATGGTATAAACAGAGCCAGCTGGTCTAGACTCCTAAGTCATACTTGCCTGTCATACTGGTCCCTCTCAGCCAAAACCATGTTCGTGTGGGGGTTTCCTTATATCTGGCTGGATGAAACAGGAGAAAGAAAAGACACATTTGGTTTATAGATAGTTTGGCTCAATGTGTGGTAAAAGCTAAAGATGGACCATTTCACACCACAGCCTCACTTAGCACAGCACTAAAATGTGAAGAAACCCTCCTACCAGTCAGAACTTCTAGTGGTACAACTGATCACTCACTGGGTGTGGTAAGAGAAATAACTCTTGGTAAGAATATTCACAAACTCAAGGACAGTGGCAAATATTTGACCAGGAGACTGGAAGAAAGATTCAATTTGGGAAAAGGAGGTCTAGGACAGAGACATGCAGATGGGTCTATGGGGCTGGTACAAAGTGTGGTGTTTGGATCACATGTTAATGTCCAGCAGAGAGTATCCACTACTAAAGAAGCACTAATCAATGAAATCAGAGTTGAAACCAACCAGTAAGTATAATTTATTTGTAGATGTAGCACCAGTTCAACTTAATTCTTAGAAAAATCTAACTCATCAGCACTGCACCCTAATTGCCAGGTGGAAAAGAAACAAAACAAAAAGATTATACTTTAATCTTCATTGTCTTTTTCATTCACAACATATGAAATATAAGTAAAAAATAATTTAAAGATATAAAACAGGAGAGAAATTGAGTGGGAAATATCAGAGAGGGTGACAGAACATGAGAGACTCCTAACTCTGGGAAACGAGCAAGGGGTAGTGGAAAGGAGGTGAGTGGGGGGTTGGGGTGACTGGGTGATGGGTACCAAGGGGGGCACTTGACAGGATGAGCACTGGGTGTTATACTATATGTTGGCAAATCGAACTCCATTAAAAAAATAATAAAATAAAATAAAATAAAATATATAAAAGTCAATGAAGTAAAAACTTGTGATTAACAAACTAAAGAAGACATGGTTTACAGAAGCCCTCCCACAAATGGCACAGACCTAATCAGTGGAATTAGCAAAGACTTTAAAGTAACAATTAGAAATATGGCAAAGTCTTTAGAGGTAAAGATAAATATAATGAGAGAAAGAGAAATGCAAATTCTACAAGGAACCACATGGAAAGTCTATAAAAGAAAAAAGCAATATCTGAAATTACAATATTAATTGCATGAGCTCAATAGGAAATTGGACAGCAAAAGAAAAAATATTAGTGAGCTTTAAGATAAGTCAATGAAAGCACCTAATCTGAAATAGAGAGAGAAAAAAAATGATGGAGGTAAGGATTAGTGACCTGTGGGTTAATATCAAATGATGTAACATGGATGTAACTGGAGTCTCAGAAGGAAAGGAAAGAGAAATTGGAAGACAAATATACATTTTAAAATTATTGCTCTATTTTTTTCAAATTTGATTTTTAAAAAATTTGATTCAATAAAATCCATTTACAAATTCAACAATTCTAATAAACCCAGGCAGGAAAAATACAAATAAAAGCACATGTAGACACTTTATCAGTGAAAGCCAAAAATAAATGGAAATCTTTGAAAAAAGTCAAGGGCAAAGAAAACAAAAAATAAAAACAAAAAGAAAAAACAACATATAATGAATAGGGAATCAGAAATACAAGAATGACTGATTTCTCATGAAAAACAATGCAAGTTTGAAGACAATAGAAGGACAATTTAAAAACTCAAAACAAAAGGAAACAAATCCAAACAAAAAGTCAATGTATAATTCTGTATCCAATGAAAGTATCCTTCAAGACTGAGGTTAAAATAATGATTAAATGAAATAATACATACTTACATGCTCAATTGACAATGGATATTTCACAAATAGTACAAAGACTGTGAGCTGTCATTGTCTATTAAGTAACTTGCATGTAGTGGACACTCATTAAATGTTGGCTGAATGAAAGAATAAAATAATCTCATACATTTAAGTGTTTAATATCTATATAATTATAATAATAGATGTGTGCTCAAAAAAAGTGAAACAAAGGTTTTTCAGATAAACAGACATTGAGGGAATTAGTTTCCCTCCTAAAATCCACACTAAACATGATTCCTTAATTTAAAAAAAAAAATGATTTAGAAAGCATTTGATTATTTAAAGCAAGAAAAGTGACAATGTATTACACATTTTGATGATTCACATGGTTTATCACATTTGAAAATAGTGCAAAGAGCAGAAAGGATACATATATTTTTGTAAAAGTCTTCTTTTATACGTGAAGTGATATATTATTCAAGGTTAGATGATGGTAATTTAAGGATGCATATTTTAATCCCTAGCATAACCACTAAAAATGAATAAATAATAAAACAAAGGAGAGATAATCAACATGGCAATAAAGGAAATTAAATTGAAGTGTAAGGGAAAAAATAGGTTTATCTAAAAAAGCAGAAAAGGTGGAACAAAGGAATGAAACACAGAATGGGGGAAAAATAAGACAATAGGCTTAATTCCAACCAAATCAATATTGCATTAAATATTAATGGACTCAAACTCTAGCTATATTTTGTTCTTACCTTACCTGACCTTTCTATTTCCTCTTTCTTATTATACCAGTTCAGTTTCTTATTATCTCCATTTTAATGATTGAAAAGGCTTTCTAAAATGATCTTCCTGCTTCAACTTCCTCACATGTCACACCAATACCAGATACATCTTTGCCATATGAAGCCTTATCACAGAACTCAGCTCATGCAATCCTTATTATTGCCTTCTCATTCCTTTTCAACCTAGATGTAAGGTTCCAGGTCTCTTATCTACAAAAGAGGGCCTGGAGCTGACTATTGGAACCCAAGGAAATGTCCCTATTGACCTCCCTAGAAATAATGTACACCATTTTAGGGCATTTTGCATACCCTCTCCCTTGGACTAAGTTTCTGACTCTTGGCTCTGGTTCTTTAAGCATCTATACTTGGTGTACAGGGTTTCTTTGTTTCTTGTTTACTTTGTCCTAAATATTGTGGTCAGTTTCTTCTTTGTTCCACAATTTAGAGGCCAACGTTCAGCCAAGCCACAATCCCAGCTCAACCTAATCCAACACAGGCCAGCCCAGCCCAGTTAAGAATCTCAGCCTTTGTTAGAGACATTGGTTTGTCCAGAAGGGGTATTCAAACACTTAGCACTGTCAAAACTTGAGCGTACAATTGTCTTTTGGTTCCTGGGCCCAATTCCAATGTGTGTGTGAAGTCGTCCTCACATCAAGAAATAATTCTCAGATACCAGCAGGTTTCAATTCAACTCAATTCTGATACTAACCAGAGATAATAGATGAGCAGATTCCACAGGTAAGAGAGTTACCATCAGAATCTCACAAGACTGCCCTCTACCTCAGATGCCAATCACCTGTACTTCTGACTAACTGGCTATAAATCAGAGATTCCCACAATCCTCTCTTTGGGTGTGACTAATTCGCTAGAAAGCCTCACAGAACTCAAGAAACCTGTTTACACTAGATTATGGATTTGTCACACAGGATGTTAAAGGCTATGAATCAACAGCCAGATGAAGAGATACATAGAGTGAGGTCCAGATCAAAGGAACTTCTGTTCCATGGAGTTTGGGGCCCAGCTTGGTGGCACATAGAAGTGTACTGGCTCCCCAACCGGGAAGCTTTCTAAGCCCACTCCTTTTGGGTTTTTATGTATGCTTCATTATGTAGGCATAATTGATTAATTCATTGGCCATTGGAGATTGGTTCCACCTCTAGACCCTCTTCCTTCCCCATAAATCATGTAGAAGGATGGTAAGTTCCAGCTCTCTATTCGATGTTGCATCCCCTGGCAATTAGACCCCATAGTTAGATGCTTTCCAAAAATCATTTTGTGGGATGCCTGGGTGGCTCAGTGGTTGGGTGTCTGCCTTTGGCTTAGGTCGTGGTCCTAGGGTCCTGGAATCATGTCTCACATCGGGCTCCCCACAGGGAACTCGCTTCTCCCTATGCCTATGTCTCTTCCTCTCTCTGTGTGTCTCTTATGAAAAAGTAAATAAAATCTTCTTTAAAAAAATCACTTTGTCAACATAAACCCAGTAGTAATGAAAATGAGCTTGTTACCCAAAAAAGACACCTATTTCAACTTTATGGCCCTCAAGTATCATCAGGAACTGAGGATAAAAGACCAAACATTATAAGAAAAAATGTCCTAATTGCTCCTATAGTTCCAAAAATTCTAGGGATTTTAGGCTTGTGAGCCAGGAACTGAATAAAGCGCGCGCGCACGCACACACACACACACACACACACACACACACACACACATATATATATATATGAAATACATTTCAGTCATCTGAATGGTCAAAGGTATATATTTCTTATAAATCACAGTATTGCAGATTTCCTTCACATCAAGCCCCACAGCTCCTTCTTAAGCCATAGGTTACAGCTATCCCCAAAATTTCAGAAATTTCCTAGACATGCCTTTCTCTATCATTTGTTATTTTATCCCTCCCTTTTTCTTTCTGAAATACCCTATTTTCTCTGCTTTCAGAACTCTTACTCATCCTTTAAAACCTGGCTCAAATCTCACAGAGACTGTGAGAAATGTTTCCCAAGTAGAATTAGCCTGTTTCCTGTTCCTCAGTGGCCTCAGTCTACTTTGAACCAGCACAGATCACAGTGAGTTATAAATACTGTGCCTGCTCCAACTATTTATCTGTGAGGAACAAGCTTTTATCATTGTAAGAATGTAGTCACACTGAAACAGTGACATAGGTTATTCATGAGTTTGAAATAACCTTCACAGGAAGAAAACTAAAGAGTATTTAAAAACAAAACACACTGAGAATCCTAAAACATGAGACTGAGGCTGAAGCATCCCCCTGCATCTCAGCCACCAAGACAGACTGCATTAGAAGGGCAAGAGAAATAGCCCTGTGGATCATAGTGCCCCTTCCCCATGCCAATGCAGCTCCCCTGCTCTAAAGAGCACAGGGAATAAGTTTCCCTAGTTTTCATAAAAAGGAAGAACTTACTGAGGGACAACCAGCCTCCCCATATAGCATAGAGTTGTTTAGTGAGAATCCTTACTCTGATCTCACATCATAGGAATTGCAGGGGAATCTGTAGACCTCAACCACTGAGAATCTGACTATAATAGAGCAGGTAGGTAGGGTTTGCAACAACCAGCACACAGATCTTGGCAGACAGTTCATATATGCAGTGTCCAAGTAATGCCAATCAATGGTTTTGTTCATCTGCAGACCGAAGTCAGGAGTATACTTGACCAAGAAACTCAGCAGGGTGCAGATCTGCCAAATTTGGACCCTCAAACAAGAAATTCTGCTAGCTGTAGAGTCTGATTTGCTTGTCCACACCAAGGCAGAATTTGAATCATAGCTCCACCTGCTATGGGGAATGTTTTCTACCTCCATCTGACCAGAAGGGCTGGCCACAACTCCTGGAAGCAATGGGGCCCAGTGGTGCTTGAGCCAAGAGGCAGGCAGGCAAAGTTGTCACCAGAACAAACTCAGTACTGGGCATGGAGTGTTCCCATGCTATGCGCAGGTAGGATAATTGATTCTTAGTTAAAGCTGAAGATAGCTCCTGATACTTTCTAAACAGAGAGCCTGTTTGGAAAACTGAGGGTAGCCTATAACAATCCTTTTCTATTCCACTTAAGCAAGGAAGCTGAGAGACAGTCCCACTGTAACTGAATTATACAAGAATTCATCAATCCAATGTACAGCAAGCCAATGGAAAAAAAAAACTAACACTGAGTTTCTTCAGGAAGAAAAATAGGCTAATTATTGGTATGGTGCCACCTAGGATAATGAAAAGCTAGAGCTCAAAGTCCTGAACTCCCCAGTGACTTACAAGTAAGGGTTCTGAAAGACAAAAATTATTTTGGGTCTCTGGGTAGAGTAGCATTTAATGATTGGTGGAAATGAAATCATATTCTTTAGATGTTATTTTCTGTTATTTGACATCCAGCATGTCTGGTTGTGAGGGGGTTTGTTCCACTTCAAAGACTATAACTTCAAAATATCTCTATTCTTCATTAGTGAGTTAATAAAATATAATGTATTGGGTCATTACATTTTATGATTCTTATCAATAGTAATCTATTATATTTAAGTGATTGTATAAGGATTCTCTAACTATTTATGAGTACATTTATGCTAAACAACATAGACCTAAAATTCTACCACAGTTATCAATGGTGGGCTACATGTAGTTTAACAAATCCAACCTGTGTTCTGTTATCTACTAATATTTTTCCCAGATGGTTTTGTCATCAGCTGTGAAGAAAATCTTCTTGTGCTATGTGACCAGAAGGGCTCAAGACAACTCCTGGAAGCAATATGACTCAGCAGCTCAAGTGAAAATCCTTTAGTAATTACAGAAAAGAATGCAGTGAAAAATTAAAAGCATACTGATACTAGAAGACACCAAAACACACAAAAAAGATAGCAGGATGAGAAATAAAAAACAGCAGATCTACAAAACATCCAGGAAACAATTAACAAAGTTTGTATGATTACAAAGCAACACATAAGCAGTCCCAAACTCATGTTACAAGGCTAGAATTATTCTGATAGCAAAACCCAAAAAGAACATTACTGGAAAGAAAACTACAGGCCAATATCCCTGATAAATATAGATGCACAAACGCTTGATAAAATATTAACTAATAATTCAGCAATACAGTAAAAAGATCATTCACCATGATCAAGTGTGATTTATCCATGGAATGCAAGGATGGTTCAATATATGCAAACCAATGGATGTGTACATTACACTAATAGAATGAAAGAAAAGACTTCTATGGTAATCTTAAAAATGCAGAAAAGTATTTGACAAAGTTCAACATCCATTTGTGATAAAAACTCTTACCAAATCAGGCATAGAAGAAATATAGCTCAACATAATAAAGCACATCAATGACAGGCCCACAACTAATATTATACTCAATAGTGAAAAGTTGAAAGCTTATACTTTGAGATCAGAAATCAGACAAAAGACCCCACTTTTACCACTCACTCCTATTCAAGATAGTACTAGAAGTTCTAGCCAGAATAATCAGACAATGAAAAGATATAAAAAGTATCAGAATTTGAAAAAAGCAGTAAAATTGTCTTTATTTACATGTGACATGATCTTATATATATAGAAAATCTTAAAGATTCAACTAAAAATTGTTAAAACTAATCAATGGATTCAGTAAAGTTGCAGGATGCAAAATTAAAATGCAATAATCAGTAGAGTTTCCATACTATGACAATTAATTTTCTGGAAAACAAATAAAGAAATTCATTTCATTGAAAATGGCATCAAAAACAATAAAACATTTTGGAATAGATTTAATCAAGGAGGTGAATGAGTTCCACTCCGAAAACTTCAATACATTGATGAAAAAAAGTGAAGAAGTTACAAATAAATGGAAAAATATCCTGTGTTCATTGATTGGAAGAATTAATATTATTAAAATGTCATTACTATCAGAAGCCATCTATAGATTCAATGGAGTCCCTATAAAGATTCTAATGGTGTTTTTTATAGTAGAAAAACACTCCCAAAATGTATTTGGAACAACAAAAGATCCTAAATAGCCAAAGAAACCGTGAAAAAGAAGAAAGCAAGAAGTATCACAATTACTTATTTCAAGCTATATTATAAAGCTGTAGTCATCAAAATGATATGGTATTGGGATTAAAAGTAGACAAAATGACTAATGGAACAGAATCGGGAGTCCAAAAATAAACCTAACCATATAGGGTCAACTAATATTTGACAAGGAAGCCATGAATACTGAATAGAGAAAAGAAAACCTCTTTATTAAATGGTGTTGGAATAACTGGATATTCACATACAAGAGAATGAAACTGGACCCATATCTTATACCACTAACAAAAATTAACTCAAAATGAATTAGAAACTTAAAAATAAGATCTGAAACCATAAAACTCCTACAAGAAAACATAAGAATGGGTCATAGTAATGTTTTTTTAAGTATAGCATCTAAAGCACAAGCAACATAATAAAAATTAAACAGATGGGGCTACTTCAAGACAAAAAGCCTCTGCACAACAAAATAAACCATCAACAAAGTGAAAAACCTACAAAATGGAAAAAAATACTTGCAAATCACATATCTGATAAGGAGTTAACATTCAAGATATATAAGGAACTCATACAACTCAAAAGTAAAAAATAAATGATCAGTAAAAACAAAACAAAAAAAAATGAACAAAGGATCCGAGTAGACTTTTCTCCAAAAGAGATAAATGAAAGGCCAAGAGATACACAAAAATATGTTCTACATCACCAGTCATTAGAGTAGTGCAAATTAAAACAAGATGTCACCTCATACCTGTTAGAATGCTTAACACCAAAAAGACAAGAGATAACAAATGCTGCATGGATATGTAGGAAAGGGAACCCTGTATACTGTTGGTGGGACTGCATATTGGTATAGTCACTACAGAAAATAGTATGGAGGATCCTCAAATTAAAAATAGAACTACCAAATGATCAAATAATTCCACTTCCATTAATATATCCAAAGGAAATAAAAACATTAACCTGAAAAGGTATCTGCCCCCACCATGTTCATAGCAGCATTATTTATAATAGCTAAGACATGGAAACAACCTAAGTGTCCACTGATGGATGAATGGATAAAGAAGCCGTGAGATATATCATATATACCATAATATAATGGAATATTATTATACATTGTGAGATATATAATTTATGTGTAATATAATCATATATAATATGCAATATTACATAATGGAATAATATTATAAATTGTGAGGTATATATATATATAATAGAATATTATTCAGCCATAAAAATGAATAAATCCAAAAAAAATAAAAATAAAAAAAAAATGAATAAATCCTATCATTTGTGACAACATGCATGAACCTTGAATGCATTATACTAAGTGAAATAAGTCAGAGAAAGAGAAATACTGTATGATCTCAATTATATGTGGAATCTAACAAAACAAACTCATAGAAAAAGAGGTCAGACTTAAGGTTATCAGAAGCAGAGGGTGGAGGCGAGGGGAGTTGGAGGAAGGCCATCAAAAGGTACAAACTTCCAGCTGTAAGACAAAAAAGTACGAGGGACATAATATACAACATGATAACCAGAGCTAATGCTGTTATATGATTACATAGGGAAATTGTTGAGAGTAAATCCTAAGAATTCTCATCACAAGGAGAACATTTTTTTTCCTTTTTCCTTTCTTATCTTTTTATTATATCTATATGAGAAGATGGATGTTAGCTGAACCTGTTATGGTTATAATTCTACAACATATGTATATCAAACCATCATACTGTATACCTTAAATATATACACTGATGTATGTCAATTATTTGTCAAGAAAACTGAGAAAGATTGTCAATTAAATAAGAAAAGATCATTGTATCATCCTTTTGCACTTAGTACTAATGCTGATATTTAAAAGATTTTCAGTAAGCGATATATTTAAGAGAACATATGGTTCATTAAAATCTAGAACAAGAAACCTATCCAAAAAAAAAAAAGTTGGAGATTTATACTCTTTCACTGGTTAGAATCAAATATAGGATTACAATAAAGTTGCACTGGATCTACTCATTTAATCCAACTGGAATTTAGTAAGAACTTACAAAGTGTTAGAGCGAAAGAGTACGTGCAAAGAACATATGGTTAATAATACTGAAGAGGTAGAAGGAGTAGGTCAAATTTGGGAGTCCTTCATGCAAGGTGGGTGAAGTCTGAACTTAATTTAAATGTTAGAGCTGTTTGTTCAGGAGCAAAATTTTTGATAATCTTCAGCAAAATTTTTGCAGAGATAAGGCAAATTTCATTATGAACAAGATGGAGAGCACTGCTTAAAACACTTGAATTACCAAATTATAGCACTTTACAAGTACACAATTATATTCAGCAAATTGAGAGCTTGATTACACATCATACTACTGTGTTACAAGAAAAGTTCCAAAAGTATATTAATTAACTTGAGTAAATAATATGCATCAAAACAACAGAATATTAGAAAGTTAGCCCAGAATGAGACCATCATCAATTTGTAAAGTTTCATCCTTAAAAAATTAATAGTAATAAATTAGTTTTCAGTAATGCCTTAGATCATGAATATTGTTCAAAGCCATAAGGTCTCTTATTTAGGCAAATTTACCTCCTAAATTAACTATACATTTCAATAACTACTGAAGTATCTCCAAGAATGACAACTGGAAGAAAAAAAGATGATCTGTAGCAGAATTGGATTTAATTAAAAGACTATGCCCATTGAATTTCAATATAAGCAGGCCAATACAATGGGTCAGAGCATCATCTGTTTTTTGTTTTGTTTTGTTTTAATGCAATCTTCACTTGCTGAAGTCTTGAGCAATGGATTTGTGTTTGAATTTTCCAGGAAAAAGTCACTGTAGGGACTAATTATGACATCCTGAGAATAAGCAGCTAGCTCTCATTTCAAAGCCCCACACAATTTACAATCATATTACAAATGCTACCATTCCTGGAGATGCTCTTACTTTCTATCCTTAGAGATATTTATGGGTGAGGTTCTGTGCCTGGCTGACCCATTTGTTTGTAATCAGAAGGAGTTGCCCGATTTTTATTCTACCTTACGTATCCAGTTCTATGTGGCATTTCTGCTTTGAAAGCTGCTGAACAGGAGAAATGCGTGCATTAATGGTTGAATATCCTTTTTATAGTGTGAGAGAAAACATGTTTTGTAAATCATACTTTATTTCTGGTTTATCTTTATAGCATCTCTCAGTGGCCCTTGTTATGTTATAAAATGCACAGAGCTACACTATAGGCTTACAAAACAGGAATTTGGCAGGAAGAAAATAATGTTTTCCCTCATCACAAAGAAAATTATATGTAATATCATTTGTAGCAGAAATGTAAAGATGAGAGAATCCAGGAAACAAAATTCAAAATCTGATTCCCAATCTACAGCTTTCAGGTCTCTGTACTGCTTCCTAGGACTCAGAGAAGATGCAAACTTGATCTTGAGAAGATGTGAGCCTTGTAGCAGAGAGGTAAAGTAATGCTGATGTGAATTAAAGTTTAATAAGGGCCATGAGACTAGTGTAAAGTGCTGTAAGATCATGGAGAAGGAAACGTAAGTTCTGGGAGACTCAAAGATGGCTTGGAGCAGATGGGGATGGTTGAACTGGATTTTAAAGTCAAAGAATTGCAAATGGCAAGAAAGAGAGACTTGCGATCCGAACTGACAGAGAACCCTGAGTAAAGCCTCAGAACAGGAAAATTAAAAATGTCATTCATATACCAAGAAAAATAAGTTTTGTTCATGCTTGTGAAGCACTTTGAGTGTAATGTGAAGAAATTGGACTTTAGCCTTTAGGAAATCAGAGGCCCTTGAAGTTCATGCTTGGAATTTTAAAAGATCCCTTTAGAAAAGTGTGAAAAAAAATAACTGGAATGAGAAAAGGAAAACAAAAACAAAAAAGGGCAAGGAAAATAAGGGCTTGTTGTTTTAGTAAGCAAAGATAAAGAGCACTTGCATAGCACAGGAAGTTCTAACCATAGAAATGAGGCAAGAAAAAATATAATTGAAGGCAATCATATTGGAAGGAAACAGGTAAAATCATCTCTGTTTGCAGGTGATATGGCCTTATATGTAGAAAACCTTAATGATTGTGCACACGCACAAACACAGAACTAATAAATGATTTCAGTAAACAGCAGGACACAAAATCAACACATAAAAATGAGGTGCATTTCTCTACACCCAAAACGAACAATCTGAAAAAGGGAATTACAAAAACAATTCCATTTACAATAGCATCAAAAAGAACAAAATACTTAGAAATTAACCAAGGTGAAAGACTTAAATAATGAAAACTATAAACATTGCTAAAAGAAATTAAAGAAGACATAAATAAATGGAAACACATCCTATGTTCATAGAATAGAAAACTTAATAATGTTAAATATCAATATTACCTAAAGTGATCTACAGATTCAATGCAATTACCATTAAAATCCCAATGATGTGTTTTGTACGAAGAGGAAAAAACCCTAAAGTTCATGTAGAATCTCTAGGGACCCCAAATAGCCAAAACAGTCTTGTAAAAGAACAAAACTGGAGGACTTGCTACAAAGCTACAGTAATCAAAACAGTGGGTACTGGGAATAAAGACAGACATATAAATTGATAGAATAGAAGAGAGAGCCCAGAAATAAACCCTCACGTATACATATGTTCAAATGATTTCTTTACAAGGGTGCTGAGACTATTCAATGGGGAGAAAGCAGTCTTTTCAACAAATAATGCTGGGAAAACTAGGTATGCACATGCAAAAGAATGAAGTTGGATTCTTACTTAACACCACGTACAAAAAAATAACTCAGAATGGGTCTAAGTTCTAAATTTAAGACCTCTAACAGTAAAGTTCTTTGAAAAAAAAAAAGCATAAGGTTAAATCTTCACGGCATTGGATTTAGCAATGATTTTTTGGATATGACACCAGAGGCATAGGTAAAATAGATAAATTGGACCTTGTAAATATTTAAAAATTTGTGCATCAATAGACACTATCAGAGTAAAAAGGCAGACATCAGAATGGGAGAAAATATTTGTAAACCACATATCAGATAAGAGACTAATATCCAGACTTTATAAAGAACTCCTGCAAATAAAGACAAATAAAACAAACATCCCAATTCAAAAATGGGCAAATGACTTGAATATACATTTCTCCAAAAAGATATGCAAATGGCCAACAAGCACATGAAAAGATGGTAGATGTCTTAATCATCATGGAAATGCAAATCAAAACTACAATGAGATACCACCTCATACTCATTAGATGGCTACCATTAAAACAATAGAAAACAAGTATTAGCAAGGATGTAGAAAAGTTGAAGCCCTCACGTACTATTGGTAGGAATGAAAAATTGTACAGCCCCCATGGAAAACGGTATGGTGTTTCTCAAAACAGTAGGATTACCTACTAAAAGTAGGATTACTATATGATACAGCAATTTCACTACTGGGTATATCCCCCCAAAAATTGAAAGTAGGGTCTTGAAGAATATTTGTTCACCCATGCTCATAGCAGCATTACTCACAATAGCTGAAACATGGAAACAATCCCAATACCCAACAAGGAATGAATGGAAGCAAAATGTAGTTTATACATACAATGACATATTATTCAGCCTGAAGAAAGAAAAAAAATGACACATGCTACAACATAAATGAAACTTGAGGACATTATGCTAAAGGTAACAAGCCAGTCTCAAAAAGACAGATACTGAATGTGAGATAATCAAGTAAATGCATATTGGTCTTTGCTGTTCCTGATACAGGGCTCTGAAAACCATTGTAAATTCCTAAGTGATAAGAGCATTAAAAGTATCTCTTGTGCTAATATTCGTCTTTCATTCCATCCCTGACACAGGACTCTTAAGAGCCTTGTAAATTCTTAAGTGATAAGAGCATCTAGCAGCATCTTTTGTTTTAATGAGTTGACTCTAGGTGCTCCACTGGATGGCTCCTGAATGGCGCTGATCATCACAAATGCAGTGCCATGATTAGAAGCTTGGAATTTTCCGCCCTATCCTCCATTCTCCAGAGACAAGAAGAGGGGCTGAAATTGGAATTAATAATTGATCACGTCTACATGAGAAAGCCTCCATAAAATCTCAATAGTACAGGGTTCAGGGGGCTTCCAGGTGGCCAAAGACATCAACCATGTTCATCACCTCCATGTGATGAACACCACAGCAATGCTGACAGAAGCCCCAGCACTGGGGACCTCCTAAACCTTACCCTCTGTGACACTTCATCTGGCTGTTCATCAGTAACATTCATCATCACTTTTTTGTTTGTTTGTTTAAGATTTTATGGGTATTTTGTTTAAGATTTTGTATTTTAAAAAAAAAGATTTTTTATTTAATCATGAGAGACACATAGAGAGGCAGAGACACAGGCAGAGGGAGAAGCAGGCGCCCTGCAGGGAGCCCGATGCTGGACTCGATCCCGGGACCCTGGGATCACGCCCTGAGACAAAAGCAGATGCTCAACCATTGAGCCACCCAGGTGTCCCTCAAATAGATATTTTATGAATCACTCAGTGAATCCAATGTGTAATGGCTCTTTGGAACATCAGTTCACTGGAGCAATTACGATATTCTGAAGAACACAAGCATTTGACATTGGAATTTGTGAAAGATACAGTCTGATATCTAAATACAGCCCTGTCTTCTTTTGTTTGGGTTGGAGCATAGGACCAGCCAGCGTGAGTTAGGAAGGTGGACGGAGGGCTATTCGTACCATCCGATTGAACAGACTTGCATGGGCCTGAGTTTTATAAAGATGAAGGCAGAAGACACGTCCTAATCCCTGAAACGAAGACAAGAAATCGAAGTGTATGCCAGGAACTGTCTGAAGAAACTCCGTTTTAGGGTCTCCCTGGGAGAAAGTCACAGCCCGAGTTTTATCTCTTTGGAGTTAAAATGATGCACATCACATTGCACGTTGGTTTCCGTTCCAGTTGGAATAAGCTGGAGTCCAGTATCTGCACAGCTCACCAGGACCTTCGAGAACCACTGGTCTCTCCAGAAAGCTGCCACCCAGCAAGACTGAACCCAACTCCCATGGCCGGACGGCCAACAGGAGAAAAGAAGGTGGTTCTGACTGTTCATGACTTCGCCACTTACTAGCTGTGTGGCCCTGGGTTACTCATCCCTGGTGAGTCTGTTTCTTCATCTGTGAAATGGGGATGACACTAGCTGCCACGTGGCGTCACTGTGAGGCTTGAGGGAGAAAAGTCACATCAGGGGCTTGATTTGGCTTAAATGCCCTCACCACCACGACCTTGGGTGTATTTTACAGTGATTTTTAAGATGTGTAAATCATGTTTCCTGAGGCCATATAGTGTATCTCCGCGTCTTCATGGACCCAGAGGACAGTAGAACTGAAGGGACCTGGCGACGAGCTAGTCACAACAATGTGAATGTACTTAATATTATTTTTATTATTATTATTATTTCTTTTAATAAACTGGTACATAGGTTTCCCTTAGTTCTGTAAGGTGCCTCTAGAAAATTAATTTAACCTAAGAAAGGGGTCACTGGAACCTCCAATCTTTCTGGTTGGTCAGCAGCACAGTTGATAAGCACAGGTATCTGAAGTATATGTTTAGGGGGGTGAGGTGATGAGTGCTCTGGGGCTGCACCCTTAACCTGTGAAATCTGATGCCATCTCTAGGTAGGTATTCTCAAAATGAGTTAAACTATAGGGCACCCCCCCAAGGGGGTCACAGAGAATTGCTTGGTGGATGTGCAGGGACCCCCATCCCACCCCCACCACCACATTGCAAATGGGTTTTAGAACCTTAGAACAACATGACATGACTTCAGATATGTGAGGTACTTAGAATAGTTAAAATCAGAGACAGAATGTAGAACGCTGGTTGCTAGGGGCTGGGGGGAAGGTGACATGGAGAGTTGTTATTTAGTGGATATAGTTGCAGTTTTGCAAGATGAAAAGAGTCCTGGAAATGTACTGTGGTGATGGTTGCACAATATTATGAATATATTTAATCCTACTGCCCTGTACACTTAAAAATGGTTAGGATGGCAAATTGTGTTACATGTATTTTACCACAATTAAAATATTTTTAGATGATAAAGAGCACTTGAACCAAAGTGTTGGCTGTGAGGAAAAAGAAGAGGCAATGAATGTGAAAAAAAAAAATGTTTAGATACACAATTCAGAGTTCTCAGGGAAGTTAATCATTATGGCTTAATGATTAAGTAGAGTCAAGGTTATCTTGGTTCTAATCCCAGCTCTGCTCTTGACTAGCTGCATGGTTTTGGAGAAGTTTCATGTCTTAGAAGTACATTTCCAGAATTCTGCCAAAATTTGACGACGGGACATACCCCATGAAAGGATATTCACTCCATATGAACATCTTCTGTAAAAACAGAAGCAATTTCTTTTTAAGTTAGAAAAAAAAAGGGGGAGGGTTATGTTTAGGTTGAATGTCTTTAAAGTAGATACATTAAAAATAACTTTGCATACATCAGTAGGCATTTTTATAATATGAAACATTAATTTTATCTTTGAAAAAATAAGATCCAAGACTATGTATAATATAGCATAGAGAATCCGATCCTAGCTATACTAATAGCCTTCTATATTAATCCACAGAAGATAAATTCTCAATTTGGATGCAATATTGTATAACATGCTCCATGATTGAATGATAAAATATTTTCAACCTTAGTGATGAATATTATCTGCAATCATTAAAATTTAAAATTATATAAATGATTCATAGTTGTAATGATAATTATTGTTTTCTTTTGTAGCACTGAATATTTCAGCAAGACTTTGGTGTAAAGGAAAGCTATAACTATGTTCTTCAAATCAAAGAGCCATCTCCATACCACTTATAGGATATCATATCCCTATGCTTTTAAATGCCAGCTCTGTAACAAAATAAATTATTTTATATGTTTAAGTATGAATAACATTGGGTTATAGGGAGACTAGGGAAGGGTTTTGGATATCATTTTGGATAAACCTGCTTTTGGTTTACCACAGATAGGTAATTTACTACAGTGTTGTTTGTGCATGGCAGTTAAAAATTTCCATCAAGATGTACATTAGTCTGAAAATGTACATATTCACAGACATGATGTAGCTAATGCTCCCTGTATACAAACATTTTGTTACAAATATAATCATCTAAATTTGAAAGTTAGTGTACCTTCAAGATCACAGTATATTTACGTTAACAGTATTTTATCAACAAAGGAGAGAAATCTAAAAAAGAAGAAACACATTCAAGCTTGTTGTTTGTTAATTTCATAAACTGCAGTTATGACAGCCTAAAGATGTAATTATTAATTTTTTGCACTTGTTTGTTACAAGAACTTGTAAAGAAAAATGATTTTTCAAATGCCCAGCACACCAAGATGGTTTTTGCTATTATTTTCTGCAAAAATCATATTGATTTTCCCTTCGATTTCTTTAGGGTCAGTTTACGAACCCGAAGGTCTTCATGTGAAAGATCCTAAAAGGTAAAAATTGAGGAACTCCAGATGTCCCTCGAATATGTACATATAGTTTAGTGGGTATAGTTGCAGTTCTGCAAGATGAGAAGAGTCCTGGAAATGTATATATATACATTTACTATTTACATTTACTATATACTATTACTTGTCTCTGTTTCTCCCTATCTGTTGGCTTCATTTTTTAATGGCAGAAACTCCATAAGGCCTGAGATATATATGCAAAGGGAGAAGCAGTCTCCATGCAGGGAGCATTATATTATATAATTATAATTATATAAATATAAATATATATATGTGTGTGTGTGTATATATATATGTGTGTGTGTATATATATATGTGTGTGTATATATATATATATATATATATATATATATATATATATATAGGAAGTCTAAAGATGGACCTGGATATTGTTCCACTCATTTTTGTTTGTTTTCATACTAAGCTACAGCAATGATTATTATTCCAATTTTCCCTTTATATGAGTGATCTCCTGGTATGGAAGATGTGCATGCCACTGGGATATTAATGAATGTGAACACTATTTTAAAATGGTCTCTATTGAATCTCATGGGATTGTAAGGAAATTTTTCTTTAGAAAAATTATAACAGGGCAGCCCGGGTGGCTCAGCAGTTGAGCGTCTGCCTTCGGTTCAGGGCATGATCCCAGAGTTCCGGGATCAGGCCCACGTCGGGCTCCCTGCCTGGAGCCTGCTTCTCCCTCTCCCTGTGTCTCTGCCTGTCTCTCTCTGTGTGTTTCTCATAAATAAATAACATCTTTTTAAAAAATTATTACAGTACACATATTTACTATTAGAATTCCTGGATAATGATATGTAAATCCCACAAATTAGACATTTTTCTAATATTCTGAGATCTGATGTGTTCCTTTAAATTATTATTTTTAAATTGTCCCAGAGAAAAGGTGTAGATTGCTATATAATTATTTCTTGGGACTCTCGGGACACCTGGATAGATCAGTGGTTGAGTGTCTGCCTTTGGCTCAGGCAATGATCCCAGGGTCCTGGGATCGAGTTCCACATCAGGCTCCCTGCATGGAACCTGCTTCTATGTCTGCCTATGTCTCTGCTTCTCTGTGTGTCTCTCATGAATAAATAAATAAAATATTTTTAAAAATATTTCTCAAGTAGTTTTCATTAGAAAATTTTCAAAAACTAATGAGTAAACAGAAGCACGTAAGCACATTGCCCTTCTATCCCTAAATCAAAAGTTTAAAGCATTAGGACTTGATAGTTTCAACAAGTCAGTAAGTCTTTTAGTGTTTGACTTAAGTGGGGTAAAGAAAGATCACAGAAATCAATTTGCTGGTAAAAATAAAAAATACAAAAACAACAAAATGAAAGGTATCAACAAGTCAAAAGCAAATGAGTCTAAGTCTAGCCATGGCAACCCCTATTTATCATAGACATGTAATTACCTCTAAACATGTAATGACGATGTGAGAAAGTGAAGCCAGATTACTAGAGGTTTTTTGTATGGAAGAGTAAGGTTAACACAAAAGAGTTCTAGAAATAATTTCATAATGATTTATATATGTTTGAGATTCTTTTAGTTTCTTTGCTGCAGGGAAAAATAATAGTATACCTTACCCCAACAAATACAAGACATTTGGAATAATGCTTATTTATTGAACAACTACGTGAACACCTTCTGTGAACCAGTCTGCTTTGTTAGGTACCCCAGATGTGTTCAAGCAGAACTCTGCAAAATGTATGGAAATCCAATTATCCACACCAAAGAGAAGATTTAATGAGCTGACATGAAAAAGTTTCAGAAGGAGCATGGATAGATCTAGTTTTGGGAACATCCAAATCCGGGGTAATAAATCCATGAAAATTCCCCATCTCTTCTGTTTCTCCCTATCTATTGGCTTCATTCTTTAATGGCAGAAACTCCATAACGCCTGACTTACCATTTCAAGTAATCCGAGGCTTATATCCTCCACAATCTCAGTTAAAGAAGATAAAATAGCTCTCTACTGGCATCGTTTTTAAAAAGTAGAAAGGGCTCTTATTTCCCGATTTTGTTTGTTTTTGAAGATGTCTTTGGTTTTATTAAGCATTTCATGAATCGGGCAGCATCCTATCTAACGAGTAGTAAAATGGGAAACTAAGAGCTGTGAAGCTCTTAGTTTCTCAGCTTTAGTCACATGGCATCACAGACTATGGCCTCGGCATCAGGGTACAATGATTGGTCTACTTGTCTTGCCATCATGGGAATAAGAAGCCTTGATGGTCAACACAAAACACATGGAGAATCGTTTCCCAAAGAAAAACGTGTGTTATCATCAGAAGTGAAGATGCCCACCACAATGGGGAAATGAGACAATGATAAAATGTAGCGGCCTTACAGCCTCACAACCGAGTACTAAATTCAATAAAAACGTACTGTGATAATGTGATAAGTGTGCTATACCAAAGGAACATGCAACTGCCTGTTGGAAAGAGATGTGACAAATTTCAGCCATAGTTGGCTGAAAAGGATTCCCAAAGAGGTCAGAACTGGTTCTTGATTAATAAGAGGGAACTTAGCAAGTGAAGGGAAACAGGGCATTCTTAGAGAAGCTGTTGAACTAGAGTTTTAGAAAATATGGAAAATAAAACTCCACATTTGGATATCAGGGGGTGTTCCATCATTGTTTGAATAAATGGGTCACAAAGATAGGAGGTGGATTGAGGGAGAGCGTTCCAAAAATAGGTTGAAATCACATTGTAGAGGCCCTTAAATGTCATGGTAATGATTTCAGATACTGCTAGATCTGCCAGACATCCTAGTTTTAGGTCAACTAGCCAGAAGTCAAACATGAGTAAGCAAAGTACCCTAAGATGAATAAATTGGGAGGCCCACAAGGCCAAGGGGGTGACAGTGGTACTGCCTCTCATTTATTCACTTTGAGAATATAGCCACATATTGCCATTGGCATGTATCCATATCAATGACAACTTTGTCTCGTTTTAGCTATCCTAATTCTCACAAAAGGCTTTATGTGGCTATTTTACTACTAGTTCTTGGTTTAACTAACAGTGTACCACCAAGTAGATGGCTTAGAACAACACCCGTTTATTGCTTATTATCTCATAGTCTTCATGGGTCAGGAGTTTGTGTATGGGTTAGACGGATCTTTTGCTCTGATGTCTATACCAGATGGCTACAATCAAAGTGGAGACTGAGGTTTCCCTCCTTTGGGAGCCTTACTGTTTTCTTCCAAACTCTTTCAAGTTGTTGGCAGGATTCAATTGCTTTTAGTTGTAGAACTCATGGCAGCTTCCATCTTCTTCAAGACCAGCAAGAGAAAATCTCTCTCAAGCTTCAGAGTGCTTCCTCTTTAAGAGATGCTGCCTGGTTAAGTCGGGCCTATCCAGATCGTCCTCCTTTTGATTAACTCAAAATAATCAGATTTGGGACCTTAATGAGCAGCTTCAAAATCCATTTGCCATGTAAGAAAATAGAATTACGGGAATGAAGTCCAAATTATAGTTCCATCTATACTTAAGGGGAAGGATTTACACAAGGCATGCGTACCAGGGAATGGGAATTTTAGGAGCCATTTCAGAATTCTTGCCTATCCAGGCTTGTTAAACATATCCGCAAAGAAATGGGGTAGGCTGAATAATGTGCTCCCTCTCCACCCCCAAGATACCTATGTCCCAATCTCTGAAACCTGTGACTGTTACCTTATATGGGGGTGGGGGGAATAAAGGACTTTGCGGCTGTGGTTAAGGATTTTTTTTTTCTTTTTCTTTCTTTCTTTCTTTCTTTCTTTCTTTCTTTCTTTCTTTCTTTCTTTCTTTTTTTTTTTTTGTGGTTTAGGATTTTGAGATAAGTAAATTATTTGGAATCATCAGGGTGGGCCCTAAATGCAATCACATGTATCGTAATAAAAGCGGGTTGGGGGAAAATTTGATACAGACAGAAGAGAAGGCAATGTCATCATGAAAGCAGAGAATTTGTGATCATGAGCCAAGTATTGCCAGCAGCCAGCAGCCAGCAGAAGCTAGAAGAGGCGAGGAAAGGACTGTCCTCCAGAACATGCTTCCAGAGGGAGTTGCAGCCCTTGCCAACACCTTGATTTCAGCCCAGTGAAAATATTTTCAGACATCTGGCCTCCAGAATTGTGAGAAAATAAATTCCTATCCTTTTAAGCCACCAAGTTTGGGGTAGTTTGTTGCAGCAGCCGTAGGAGACCAACACAGCAGGTCTGTCACCTTTGATATGAGAACTGGCTCTTTATCAGCAACTTTGTAAATTAAAATGATTACTGCAAGCAGGTCTGGTAGAGTCAAACCAAAAAAAGAAAAAAAAAAGACATATCAAGAGGACTACTTGATACTTCAAATATTGAATGGACTTTATCCTAAGCACACATCTTGGCATGAATATTACAACAGACACACTATGTTTAGCAAAACCTTTTAAACTAGTGTACATTTCATCTTGATCAGATTTTTTTTAAGGTTTATTTTTAGGTGTTTGTAATGTAAGTAGTATGACATCTTAGTGGTCCATGGATATTATAAATAAGTAATTAAATATACATATTTTTGTGGTACATATTTAATTTTTTTATTTTTATTTTATTTTATTTTTTTACTGTTAGGTGTCTGAAGGCCATATCCATAAAAGATGAGACATTCATGGAGGTCACGGGATGAGATTCATGGAGGTCACGGGCTTGTCATGATAAATAGAAAAGTAACGTGGCAGTACTGTGGAAAGTAGGGGCTGAAGATTAAAAGCAGGGAGACTTCCACTACGTGACCCAGTTACGGGTGTTATGAGTTATGGATCAAGGTAGCACATCTTATGTTTAATATCACAAATAACATAATAATAAGCAACTTATAGTATTGCCAAATATGGGGCAATCTGTGTGGCTTTGAATGAATCCTTGTGGTAAATCTCTGGGGTAGCTACTGTGTTGATTTCATTTTATAAAATCATTTACTCAACAAATATTATTGAGCATTTACTATGGGCTTAGTACTTTATTAGGATTGAGGAAGAAATCTAGATGAAGTTGGGGTCAAGGACCCTTCTGAGGCCACATAACTTCTATATGCTGAGCCGGGACCACACTCAGGTCTGTCTGACAACTATTTTTGAAGGACAGAGAGAAGGGCAGAAGAAAGAGGAAAGCAGATCATGAAATAACAGCATTACCATAACTTTAAAACCAATGATCTACCTATTGCCTGGAGGCAGTTGATATGAGAAAAACAACAAAGTCCTGATGAACTCTTAAAGATGCGCACTGGAGGTCCCAAACTATTCTGAAAGCAATAGCAGCATTTCAAGGTCTTTTAGATGTCCTGGAATTATAGCCTTCACTTATACAAATGAGCCACTAAAAACACAGAAAGAAAGAAAGAAAGAAAGAAAGAAAGAAAGAAAGAAAGAAAGAAAGAAAGAAACCAAGCCATCACATTCAAATATAGCAGTTTTTTGTGCAACTTTTCTCAACCATAGCTAATTTGATTTCTAATTATATGATTAGAAGCTAACCTGATTAGCTCTTTCTGGGATAAGTAATTTAAACAGCACTTTGCTACATAAAATGGAATTTACGGTTGGATTAAACATTCCAAAATAGTGTCATAAATATTCCTAAAGCTGGAAATGACCTTGAATGTTCAACTTGTTCATCATTCTGCTTTCATCCTTCCACCTAGATTTGTAGGGCGGATCTGCATAAAGATTATCCCAATCCTGTACTCTATATATGAAATATTCCAACATAATTAAATACAACATATTTATTGAGAATTGATGTACTAGGCACGGTGTCTAAAAAAAGAAAAACTAAACTCCCTTGGTAATTCTTTCTTATTCTTTAAACATATTTAATTACGTTTGACATAGAAAGAAGTGATCCTGAACTCTTTTAAGTTTTATTAAGTTATTTTCTTTGAGGAAAAAAAAACCTCACTCCTTCAGTTGCCCTCCATTTTCAGTTTCAGACAAATAATGTTAAGTAAATCATGATCCCAAATTGTAATCACTGTCAAATGAAGATCATTAATTACCTGTGTGCTCTCAACCTAAGCAAAATACAGAATGTAGGTAATTATCGGGATAATTCAAGCCAAGAAAAATATTTTGCTGCATTTGCGAGACCTCTCCCTGACACGCTGATTTATATTTGGGAGAAGATAGCTCGGTTTAACCTGAGTGCTCTTGAATTTTTCCATAATCAAAGAGAATTGAATCTCCAATGGCTCTGTAACACCAAAGCCAGGTTACTTCACCCTGGGATCGAATACCACCCTTTCACTTTAGATGGCCATTAGATAAAATAGCCTGAGGCCTTGATGATTTTTTTTAACTTTTATATTTGTGTTAATTGTACATATAGCTTGTTTTCATTTTTCATTTATTTTATATCTATTTCTTCCTAGTAGTCCTCAGCCCAGGATGTGCTAATGTGTTTCATGTTTCTGACTCAAGAAATAATAACCACCCCTTAAGGAGTAATAATAATAATAATAACATGAATAATGAAAGGTTGCATTAGTTAATTCAACCTTTATAAAAGCCTATCAGTGTACAATTTTGTTTTAAATGTATTGGTTCCTTTAAACCTTATTATAATCCTATGGAATAGGTTCTCTTTTACAAGTGAGGAGACTGAGACTCAGGGAGGCTAGAGCGTTATTCTGGGGTCTTTAAGAAGTGGCTGCCAAGATGCTCTTAAATGTGCAAAATATTTATTAGAGAAAATGTTTGTGTGGAAGAAAATACTGAGGGAGATGAAGGAGGCAGACCATAATACAAGTTAGACTCAGAATGAAGGAGGTGATGAGGTGGGAGTAGGGGTTGGGTGAAAGCATCCTAGATTGCCTGAAGTTTAAGGAAGTTTTGGCAAAATTGTTGAGAGCCCTTGAGCCAAAGTGATTGACAAAAGAGAGAGGGTTAGCCAAGTATGTTTGCCATTCTCAGCCATTGGCCTGAGCAGCCCATGGAAGGCATGGCTTCAACCCAGACACGAGAAAGGATCTCAGTCCAGTAGCCAGAGCCATTAGTGAGCTATGCTCCCTGTAATTTCAGGAGGTGTGTTCTCATGGCGGCCACAGCTAAGTAAGCAGAGAAGCTGAAATTCAATCTGGTATATCTCTGACTCCAGACACCATCTCCTTTACTATTAGGCTTATTATATTTTTCATGACCATTGAATGGGTCTCTCAATTTTGTACTACTTTTTTCAACATTTAAAATTGGAATTAACGATTCTGGGTTGCTTTTAAAAATAGGCTTTGCCATTTTTCTTTTTTAACATTGAGTAAATTGTTTCCAATATCTTTAAGAAGGTAAGTAATTTAATAATGTAATCCAACATCTATAATTCAGTTTATTTGTCATCATAAATGATGATTCGTAAACACCAAGCACTGCCCTCATGTAGAAAAGCTTAATCATTTTACCCTAGACCTTGGGTTAATTTAGCAGGCTTCATACAGGGAATAAGATGAATCATTTCTCAAAAGTATGTTCCTTTCTAAACCAACTCTGCAGATATTTCTACTGGACTCTTAGGACTTCTATGAAATATTGTGGATGTTGGAGATGACTAACTGCTTTTTCTGTGCCCTTCCCTGACTCACCGATCAGTACCTCATTATCCTATAGCGTGTCCAACCAGGTCACCACCTCAAATACTGGTGAATCAGTAGCTATTGCAGTATATCAAACCATCCCACAACTGAACAGTTTTAACACCAAACATTTGTTTTCTAACTACTATGCCTGTGAGTTGACAGGGCTGGACTCATTTGTATACCTGCAGCTTAGCCAGGGTCCTTTGCTCTAGGATGGGCTTGATGGGGCATCATAATAGAGCAGCTGCGCTCTATGTATTTCTTTTTCCTTCTTCCTGGGTCTAGCTGGGGCATGTCTTTCTCAGATGTTGGCAGATATGGAAGAGTCTAATAAGAGACACACATACACATTCACACTCAGAACTGGCACACTCTTAGTTTACCTTATGCCACTGGCCAATGCTAGCTAGCCACACAGTCAAACAAACCCTATGAAATTCAAGGGTTGGGAACTCGTACTATATTACTTTCATGCAAAAAACCAGTAAAGTCACATAGCCAAGGATGTAAACTCAGGAAAAAAATAGAAGAACTTTATACCATTGATGAAAAATACCACAAATGGGAGTCCTATCTTGTCTTTGTTGTACTATTATCTTTCATCTATCTGAAATTAATGTGTTGAATATTTATAGATATAATTTTGTACAAGACACTTTTTGGCACTTTGTGGGCACTTTCAATTTAATAGGGGAAGTAGACATATTATTTCCTATTTTATGGTCTGACTGCCTCTTCTTCATGAGACATATAATGGTAAGCCTTTCTTTGGCCTCAGTCTGCTTTCTCTCCCCTCTCTCTGTTAGTGTCCCCATTCTCATGGCTTTATGTTATTCCCAAAGATACACACATACACACACACACACACACAAACACACACACGGGCACACATACACACACACAATTTTAAGAATTCCTACAGATCTTGATGTATTGGCCTCATCTCCATTATCCTCCCTCACTCCTTTGATACCCTATGCTTCAACCATGCCGACTTTCTTTCTGTTCCTCACAAACTACAAAAACATTTTTGCCTCTGGGTTTTTGTACACTTAGGCCCATGAAGTCAGCTCCTGTACATTACCTCCTCAGAGAAACCTACTTTTTAAAAAGATTTTATTTATTTATTCATGAGACACACACAGAGAGAGAGAGAGAGAGAGAGGCAGAGACACAGGCAGAGGGAGAAGCAGGCTCCATGCAGGGAGCCCAATGTGAGACTCGATCTCAGGTCTCCAGGATCATCCCCTGCACTGAAGGTGGTGCAAAACCACTGAGCCACCAGTGCTGCCCGAGAAACCAACTTTAACCATTTAAATTGAAGAAAGTAAACTGTACCAATCATAAATCTTTGTATTACTTGTTTTTATTGTCTACACTTCACTGATTTCTATTTGAAATTGTCTTATTTACTTTTGCTGTTTATTGTCTGTCTCCCCCATTAAGAATGACATTTCCATGAGAGCAGCAACTTTGTCTTTTGTCCTAGCTGTGTCCTTGCTGTCTATAATGGTGACTACACTTGTTAGATACTCATAAATATTTGATAAATCATGAAGGAATGATTATTTTTTGATGATATAGCCCAAATCTTTCTCTTGGACTCTAGAGAGTTATATCCATCTACAATCAGATGCCCCATGGGTACCACACTCAACATTGACAACTCTGAATCTATCCGTTTTTCTCTCCAAACCCACCCTTTGGCCAGTACTCTCTCTGGTTTGTAAATGATAGAAATTCCATTCAGTTGCTCATGTCAGCAACTTGTAGTTTTTCTTTACTCCTTCCTCTTATTTACCCCTCACATCAAACCTTTAACATATATTATTCATTCTAATTTTAAAATCATTATCATGATGTGCCTGAGTGGCTCAGTTGGTTAAGCAACCAACTCTTGATTTTGGCTCAGGTCACGATCTCAGGGTCATGGGATCTAGCCCTAAGTTAAGCTTTCCACCTCCTCCTCTCCCCACCCCCCAACCTGCTCAGGCTTTTTTTTTTCTCACTCTCTCTCAAATAGTTAAATAAATCTAATAAATCCTAAAAATATTTATCAGAATGATCCACATTTCCAGTCTCACTACTATCACCCCCATCACTTTGCAATAGTTTCCTTACTGGGATCTCCTTGCCCACCCACCTTGGTCACATATTGACTTTGTGACCTTATACATATTTCTTAACTTCACAGTGCCTCGGTTTCCTCGTGTCCCAAATTGGGTTAACCTTTCACAGTTGCTGTGGTAGCTTAGATAAAATAAATTCATATGGATTCAGAATTGCAGAATGGGATCATTTGGAAGTAGTTTGGGCAGATGTAATCAAGATCAGGTCACACTAGATTAGTGTGCATCTGATAACAAGGGAAATTTGTTTATTTATAAAATATTTATTTATTTGTTTATTTATTTATTTATTTATTTATTTATTTGAGAGAGAGAGACAAAAAGTGAGGGGAGAGGCAAATGGGTGGGGGAGAAGCAAACTCCCCCACTGAGCCTGATGCCTGGCTCAAGACTCGATTCCTTGACCTTGAGACCATGACCTGAGCTGAAACCAAGAGTCAGAGGTTTAACAGCCTGAGACACCCAGGTGTCCCAACAAAGAGTGAAATTTAGACGCAAAGGGACAGAGGGAAGAAGATGTGAGACACATGAGAGAGGGCCATGTGAAGATGAAGGCAGAGATTAGTGAATCTACAAGTGAAGGAATACCAAGGATTGTCAGCCACCACCGAAAGCTAGGAAGAAGCAAAGAAGGGTTCTCCCCTAGATTCTGCAAACAGAGCATGACTTTGTCAATATCCTGTTCTCAGACTTCTAGCCTCTGGAACTGTGAAAGAATAAATTTCTGTTATTTTAAACCATTCATTTTGTGACAATTCATTGCAGCAGCCCTAGGAAACTAATATGGTCATCTTGAGAATTAAGTAGGATAATTTACAGCTGTGCCTATAGTAAGCATGCAGTAAAATTTATTTTATTTATATTATCATTATGAATCTAGATTGAAACTCTTAAAAATGTAGATATAAGCAGGGACGCTCCCTACTTAAAACTTTGCAAAGGCTCTTTGTTGCTCACAGGATAGAGTCCAAAACTTTAAGATCATTCAGAATGCCCTGAACAAAATCTAACCACGTACCTACCTCTATTTCCTTCTTGCTTCTATATTCTTTCTTCTCCAGCTATCCAGACTTTCTTTCAAATCCTTATTCTCTCTCGTCTCCAGGCATTCTAAGATGTTATTCCTTGTCTGGAGTATTCTTTGCTTCCCTTCCCAGGATCCTCTCCTTTGGGACTCTGTCTGAAGTCCCTTAAGGAAGGCTTCCCTGATGAGGAGACACTCCTCTGTCTTGCATCCCTGAGTACCCTCTACTTGTATCTTCTGCTACCTTCATCACACTTGTGAATGTTCATTTGTAGACCTAGTTATACAGTAAGCTCTAAAAGGACTGGCCACGATTGTCCTGCTCTTTGAGCTGAGCCAGTACCTGGCATATAGTCAGCACTATCTTAATAAATATGTATTACCTAAATAAATGAATGAGGTTATTTAAATACAGTGCCACAAATATAATAACAAACATAAAATCATGATCCATAAAGGATGAATAGATGGATCCACTGTCAGATCACCTAGGGTGAACTAAGTGTCCTAGAACTTTACAGATAGGAAAGTTGCTAATGTGCATTTATTTCAGCCTCTTCCTATATTTCACAAATGAGTAATCAGAAGCCCAGAGAGATAAAATATTTGCCCAAAGCTGAACAGCCACCATTGGCAAAACCAGAACCCGAATTCTTTTTCCCTTCCAAAGAGTTCTTCCAAGGCATTCTGCTGCTTTCATTAAAGAGAGACAGGGACAGGACATTTAAAAAATAAATGAATGAGAGAGAACAGAACTGAAGGAATGGACTTGGGGAGAATGCTAGATTTGTTTTGTTTTCAGAGGACAGGAATAGTGAAGAGATGAGAGTGTGTTCAGAAGATTTGCCAAATAGGGCGATTAAAAAATGATAGGAAGTAACTGGAATTCCTTAAGTGCAGTGAGAGAATGTGTAACTAAGGGAGGAGAAATTAAATTCCTGCAGTGCAGTGAGTATGTAATCTCAGGAAGAAGAGAAGAAGAGAAATTTCCTAAATTGAGATACACCACAGAAGGAACAGAGAATTTGTGAAGGACCTGTTATCTAGTCGTATCCACCTGGGTGCCTGCAGAGTGGGTAGGAGAACAAGAGACTGGAACTGACAGTGCGGTTTCACCTGGATAACAGCAGGTGTGTGTGCCTGGGCAAGGAGGGATGTCCTTAGATTCCTTTACCCACCAAATAAATCCACAAATTCCAGGGTCGACACTGGTATTGGGTTAATGTTCCTCTGTCCTACAATTCTGCCTATTTTTCCTATATTCTTTTCTCAGCCAAAGCCAATCTTCCTATTTACTCTACTTACAATTCTGGGTAAGTTGAATTATATCCAATCAGTCAACCAAACTGGAAAACTCACAGTAACCTAGATTCTCTGCTATATTCAATCAGTCCCTAAGTTCCAATGACATTTCTAGCATAGACAATAAAGCTTTCATAGCTTAGTTAGCTATCCTACAACCCTCTCTTTAGACATTTATCCTCATACCCACCATACCTTAGAGCCACCCTGTTTTCCGAAATCTTCAGGTATTTGTTTACATTTTCATATTTTTGCTTATTACTCATTTCTAGAGGAGCAAAAGATAACCTAGTCATTTAATTCTTTATTTTGCCAAAATAAATTATTTGGGCTAAGATGACATATTCATATGCAATTTCAACATATAATTTTAATATATTTTCACATATACAGAATACATCATATGTAATAAAATATATAGCATGTGTAATTATGAAGTCTACATACATAGCCTATATTCATTACTCCACTATACTTATATAAAAATTTAGAGTTAGCAATTATATACACATTAAACTCATCAAATGCCAATGACTGTTCAAATAATATTTAATAGCAAGTTCTTTGTAATTCTTTTAACACCAGTAGTGATGGTGATTAAGATAATTAAACAGCCTCTGGGAGATGAATGCTAAATATCCACGTACGGCTTTTGAGGTAATTTTAAGGAGTTACTCAGATTTGTTTGGATAATGTAACAATTTCTTTGAAGATGTGTTTAGCTATAGAGATTAGGCAATTTTGTACTTTATAACCTTAGAGCGATGGCTATCCCTTTTTATGCGCTTTCACAGTCTCTTGCCTAGAACTCTAGTATAATATTCATTTTGTTTTGCCTTGTATAATAACTATCAGAACAGGCATGATATTCCATTAAGACCACAAGCTCCTAGAAGATAAGAGTAAATTTATCTGTAAGAACACAATTATTGTTTGCCGAATTCATAAGACAACATATGTGGTTTTAGTTCTCTCAATGTTAGGACATTTTCATCCCTAAACCAATTTTACTGCCTTGCTGTTTCTCAAACATACCCCCAAAATGCTATCTCCATGAATACTGAAGTTTGAACACTTTCAATTACATTCTGGATTATTACAATAATCTATAAACTGCTTTTTTTTTTTTTTACAATCTCTCCTCCATACTGCTGCCAGGTGGACCTTTCCAACATAAACCTGATCAGATGACTCCCTGCTTGTCCCCATCTTATTAGTCAGGATTGCAACAAGAAATTAATGTCACAGAAATGGGGGAATTGAGAAGAATCAAATGAAGGGACTGTTTGCAAAGAGGTGAACAAGACTGAGGGAATGGGAAAGACCCCAGGACTATCAACAGGAAAAAAGCCACCAGCATGAGGCATATCCTACTGGAAAAGGGGAAAAAGCCTTTTACTAAACCCCAGCAAGAGGCTGCAGCTACGGGAAATGACAGCCAGAGGAAACTGTGGTCCTCAGTAGAGGGACGAGCCATCAGCACAGCCGTCAAATCTGGTAGCCTAGAAGCAGAGGTAAGACAAATAGTCCGCGCAAGTGATTTACGAGGGAGTACTCAGTTGAAATCTGGGAGGGGGGATCCCTGGGTGGCGCAGCGGTTTGGCGCCTGCCTTTGGCCCAGGGCGCGATCCTGGAGACCCGGGATCGAATCCCACGTCGGGCTCCCGGTGCATGGAGCCTGCTTCTCCCTCTGCCTGTGTCTCTGCCTCTCTCTCTCTCTCTCTCTCTCTATGTGTGACTATCATAAATAAATAAAAAATTTAAAAAAAAATCTGGGAGGGAGTAAGGAGAGGGAGAGAAGGCTAAAGGCAGAGCTTGTCAAAAATCCAATTTCAGGACGAGTTAGGCTCAATCTAATCCCACAGGAGGCTGTATGTAGAACAGATTGTAGCCAGAGGTGTTCCTGCCCAAAAGAGGAGGGCTGCATTGATGTGTGCATTAGTCAGCCATTAGCTATTGGTTGACCCAAGGGGGAGGAGACCATTTAACTTCTCAGAAATCGCTGGGTGTGGCAGCTTCCTGGGGCAATTCCCCAGAGTAACAGGCCAGTTTGAGCAGTTCAGCTAAAACCTGCAGCCCCTGGGGTGTGAGTGCACTGGCTCAGCAAAAGGGCATCGGGAGAGGTCCCATAGCTTTTGCTACAGCCCATCACTTGTACTTCTCAGATACATTTGCTTCTCACAATTAGCACTTCCCATCTCTTCTCAGCCTCTTCATAGTTTGGGTTGGTCTCAAGTTCTAGGGAAACTTGGAAGAGGAGCATTAGCAGGATGAATTACTGTCTCCTTTGCCGGTATTAGTTTCAAGTTTGTTAAGTGATACTCATCATTTCCTTCTCCTCCCCTTCTAAATTCCTCTTATTCCCACCTAGAACGTCAGATGGCCTAAGGTACCTTGTTTGGTGAGATGACTCAGACTCTCACCCCTGAGCCTTGATACCCTGGCTACCATTCCTTTACCATGATTGGTGCACTTTCCTTTATAATTAAAGTTCATCCTGGAAGTACCAAGAGATATCCTGTAGTCCACCTTAGCACCCAACATATTCCTCTTGTTAAGTAGCAGCAACCCTACCTCCTTAGGATAATCGGGTTAAGATACCCCAGGGTGTATTCAAATACCCCAGTGTATACAATTGTGTGAGTATACTAACTCCTTGTTTTGCTTGTTGGTCTATTTGAAGAGCTTGAAGTGATTAGATATCAGCCATAACTAAGTTGAGTGGCACTTCTGGCATGTCTCTGAGTAGAAGAACCCCTTCTCTTAGAAAAAGAATCTCTGATGGCTAATTGGGGTCATGCCTTCCTCCATCTCTTCATTTCTGAACTCATGTATTCTATCTCTTTGGGACACAGTACCATGTAATGGCCTTGGTTTAGGACAAATGTAGTCCTTTCTGAGGACTAGTGGCCCTAATACAGGGTATCATCTCTAAGCTGGTCCTGAAAGCTATGCCTTAAAATGGGCATCTCCATCCTCTGTCAAGTCAGCAGCCTCTAAATCATTGAATATACTATACTATATATGGAAGTACCAGGAGGATCCCTTTGCCATGTTCCCACTACCATACCCTTTGCAATGAAGAGGATGTCTTGTTCTGAGGTGATATTATGTGGAATCTGATCCAGTAGACCACTCTGTGAGCTCTTGCGTGTGGTTCTGACTGGGATATTGCTGACCCAGGTAAGGTAAATACATACTCAGACTAGGTGTCACTTTGTTCACAAGTTATTACCCTTGTTGGGGTGAGAAGGGTCCAGTATTATAAGCTTGCCTTCAAGTGTCCACTCGATTCCCTCAAAGGATGGTATCATATCAAGGGCTCAGAATCAGAATTTGTTTCTGGATTGGTTCAATGTTTAGCTGTGGCACGAGCTGGATCAGCTTCCATGAGAAAATGGAGTCCATGCTTTTGGATCTATAGATAATCCCCATCTCTGTCACCATGACTACTCCATTCATGAGTCCTTTGAGTAAGCACAGAGGTTGATTTATAATCTATCAGACGAGTCATCCTCTGTACCTTGTGGTTTTATGTCTCTTCAATAGTGGATGCTCTCTGAACTGTGTTAACATATGCTGGTAAATTCCTCCCACTTTGTGCCTATTCCCATATGTCTATTTGCATTCTTCTTCCCTGTACCTCCATGTCCTGAATGTACCAGTTTTTCTCCCTACATATCTCCAGCAAATGAGCCAAGGCATTCACCACTCTCCATGAATCTATGTTATGTTTACTTTGAGACATGTGTTGCTCAACAAAATTGGATAATACTGAACAAAACTCCACCTACTTTTTCCTTATTACTACTATATTTCACGGCTGTCCATGAGTAAGGTTATATTGTAACAGCAGTGGATTTGGGGCCCACATTAAAATACAAAGCAGAATCATCTAAGGATGTGTTCTTCTAGTGAGAATTCACCCAACAGGTCACAATTGTGAGCTGTATGACTGGTATCTGTTGAGACTGTGTTAGGTGACATGAAAGTGTGGGGCACTTGTTTGTCCAGCTTACTTATGCCCTTTGGATCTGCTTAAGGCTCATCCAAGGTGCAATCCTTCCACTTTAAGAATAATTTTTTAGAGCTGCTAAAATGTATGTGTTGGTCAGCCAGACAGCTACCAGTTCACAATGAGCAGCCCTGGTGTCATGGTTACTTGATGTCTTTTGGCCAATATTTAATATCCCTGTGATCCCTACTACCAAGGAGAAATTGGACCACTACTCCACAATGGAAGTAAGGAAGAGTATGCCTGGAATACAGGAGATTCTGTAGGGCATCTCTTATCATTACCATGCCTTGTGATTAAGGTCAATGGAAAATTACAAGTCATTCCAGGTAGGACTATTAACATCCCAGACTCTTCAAGAATGAAGGTTTGGGTCACCCTGCCAGGTAAAGAACCATGACCACCTGAGGTGTTCATTGAAGGCAAAGGGAATACAGAATGGGTGGTAGAAGAAGGGTGTTATAAATACCAGTTATGCCCACATGATCAGCATCAGAAATAAGGCATAGAACTATCATGAGAGTATCCTCCTAATTTTTTTATGAATAAGTTTCTCTGTATATATACACATATTAAGCAAATATCCTTGTTTTCTTTCATCTCATATTTCCCTGTTATATAACATAGAATTTATTGATTTTACATCAGTATTTATTTTATTTTTTTACATCAGTATTTAAGTATTGTTAATTTTATTTAATAATATTTCAGTTATGGGATGTGAGGAGAAGAGTATACATCACTCAAGGACTTCACCATCTCTTCTGGAGAAGGGATTGGGCATTTTCAGTTATATACAGAATAGTTATATCATGTAAGGTGGAATTATGACCTTCTTAATGTTTTTATTTGGAGATTAAGTATACTTCAAGAACATGCATACAAATGCCAAGTTGACAAGGGGTAAACCTGTGATGAATAATTTTATATGTCAATTTGACTAAGCTAAGGGATGCCCAGATAGCTGGTAAAATATTATTTATGGGTATATCTGTGAGGGTGCCTCTGGAAGAAGTTAGCATTTGATCAGTAAACTGAGGAAAGAAGATCTCCCTCACCAATGGAGGTGGGCATCATCCAAAACATTAAGGGCCTACATAGAACAAAAACGCAAAGGAAGGGTGAATTTGTTCAATGCACCTAGGACATTGGTGCTCCTGGTTCTCTGGCCACTGGACTTGGAATGAGTTATACCACCAGATTTTCTGGGTCTCCAGCTTATAGTTGGCAGATCATAGGATTTCTCTCCCTCCATAATTGTATGAGCCAATTCCTTTTATAAATATAAATAAAATTCACATATTTTACTAATAAATAACTTTTAAAAAAGATTTTATTTACTTGAGAGAGAGAGAACAATTGCAGGAGGAGGGAGAAGCAGACTCCCCACTGAGCAGGGAGCCCTACTTGGGGCTCAATCCCAGGAGACTGGGATCATGACCTGAGTGGAAGGCAGATGCCCAACTGCCTGAGCCACCCAGGTGCCTTCTAATAAATGGGTTTTATGTATTATTGGTTCTGTTTCCCTGAAGAACCCTGACTGATATGCCATGCTCAACAGCTGCATTTTGAATGCTGTTCTGTACTGCGGGTGGCATGATCTTGCTCTAGAATCTCACTTACTGGCTTTGAAACTCTTCTGTTGGGTCTTGCCAGTGACTCCACATACATCTTTATCTCCTACTGACAACTCTTACACTATTATAGGATCTTCTGGATCATATGACCAGGTAATAGGACTGGGTGTGCCCTTTCTTGCCCAGGGCTTCCACTGAAGACTGGCAGCTTTCCACATCACTTACTACATCATTCAATGATATATTCCCAAGTGTGGCATATGCTGCACTTTGCTTCTTTTTAAGTGGTAGGATGGATAAGTTGCAATAATTTTTACCTTGGAGGAGTTGTCCCCTAAAAGTGTCACAGATGTGACAAGTCACTTAATTTTTGAATGGTTTATCTCTCCCACTCTCTGAAGCACACTTGTCCTATCATGGCATCGAGTCTTACCTAGGCTGTGAACTCAGCTTCTATGAAGTTCTCCCATTGTCACATTAGGTCCTGTGTCTGTTTGCCAGCTCAGTATGCCCTCCAGGTATAGTGATAAGAATCTGCCAAAGAGGGGATCCCTGGGTGGCTCAGCAGTTTAGCGCCTGCCTTTGGCCCAGGGCGCAATCCTGAGGTCCTGGGATCGAGTCCCACGTCAGGCTCCCGGCATGGAGCCTGCTTCTCCCTCCTCCTGTGTCTTTGCCTCTCTCTCTCTCTATGTCTATCATAAATAAATTAATTAATTAATTTAAAGAAAAAAGAATCTGCCAAAGAGGAACTCTGGCCTTCACAGTTAGTTTTAAATCGATGACTACTTATTTTTTCTTCTGAATGTGCAGTGGGCACCCATCAATTGCCACTCAATTCCACATTTTTAATTATATTATTTCCCTGTATCTCTCAAATGCCAGAGCCATTATAAAAGCTAATGTATCTCCATCATCTCAGTAATTGTACTGCCACAACATCCAAGGAACTATCAACACTTCACTTATCACAAGGGACAGAGTCTTTACCACCACCCGGCTAGCGTATGATCCAACTCCAAAATTAAAATTCTAGAGTTTGCTCTACAAGACAGTTTCTGGTACCAATTATCTTACTTTATGCTCCCTGGAAGCAGAGTCTGAGGCCCAGAATCTTATTCAAATGATTTATTTAGGAAGTGCTCTTAGGATAAACCTTTAAAGGGGCAAGGGAAGCAGGTTAGGGCAAAGGCAGAAACTAGACAAGGGTGTAGTTTAAGGAGAGATTCAACCTCAGCCTGAATCCACTAAGGGCTCTGCAGTCTCAGTTGTTTACAGAGGTTGCACTACCCAGATCCAAGGGTGCTGGGCTGTCAAGATCCTTGCTTCAGCCAACCACTGGTTACCAGCCACTGCTAAAGTGGAGGGTTGCATAACTTCCTAGGCATCTCTTAGTAAAACAGCCCTCACTATCCAAGGACTCTCCTCATTGCTGCTAAAATATAATGCTGGCAGCCAACACCTGCAGCATCTGGGGGATGAGTGTACCATCCGGACCAAGAAGATGGGGCAGGGCATTAATAGCATCTGCCACACTGCTGCCACTCCCCTCCATCTCTCTGATTTCCTAAAGTTGCTGGTCAAAGCCGGAGGCCAAGAAAGTCCACTGATGAAACTATAAGGATTGACCTCCTGGGACACAGAGCAGGGTGGAGATGATTACAGAGTGGATGTATAGTAGCCCACAGAAAAGGTGCTTATACAGAAAATCATTCAGGATTTCCACATAACCTAACAGACAAAGCCCTAAATCCTCAGCATGATGGGATCTTCACAGGGTCTCTTTCTCGCCTGCCTTGAAGCTATTTCCTGCCCCCCTATCTAATATAGCATATGCCTTGACTTGTATTTCTTTCTCTCTCTTTTCCTTGTCTTTCTTTCTTTCTTTCTTTCTTTCTTTCTTTCTTTCTTTCTTTCTTTCTTTCTTCCTTCCTTCCTTCCTTCCTTCCTTCCTTCCTTCCTTCCTTTCTTTCTTTTTCTTTCTTTCTTTCTTCTTTCTTCTTTCCTTCTTTATTAAAGAAGGAAATTTCTCTTTTTTTTTTAAAGATTTTTATCTATTTATTTGACAGAGAGAGCATAAGCAGGGAGAGTGACAGGCTAGGAAGAGGGAGGAGCAGGCTCCTGGCAGAGTAGGGAGCCCCACTCGGCTTGATCCGAGAACCCTGGGATCATAACTGGAGCTAAAGGCAGATAGATGCTCAGCTGCCTGAGCCACCACCCAGACACCACCTGACTTCTATTTCTGAAACAGCTTTATTCTTTCCTGATGTTCTGCTTCCCAATCTCAGTACACCTCCTGCTACCCTACCCCTACTGTGCCAAACTCACACATGTAACTTTATCCTAACAGCAGTCATGTTATACTGTAGTTCTTATAAATCTATTTCATGGGTTGATTTTGAATTGCTTGAGGACAGGGGTGGCTTTTTTTTTTTTTTCACTGTTTGAGACAGAGCTGCAATAAGTGAATGAATGCAAGAAAGAATGAATGATTTATTCATATCCATCAATATTCAGTTTTAAGTACCATCTTTTTAATGCCAATTCTTTCTTCTCCCTCCTGTATCAGGTTTTAGATGCCCCTCCACTCCGTTTCCATCACCTTTTACCTACATTTTTCATAGAATTTACCATATCACATTATAATGGTATGGCCAAGTGCCTGTCATCCACACTGGGATAGGAGCCTTTCATCATTATATTTCTAGTGCCTGGGAAATAACAGGTCCTTGAAAAATATGAAAGATGAATAAATGGTTGAGTGACTGTAATAGACAATGAGAAACCATATCAGCTCCAGGAGAGGGAGCTTCTTTTTCTTTTTTAGAATAAGAGGAAGAATTGCAAATTATAATGGGATTTTAAGAAGTGTGGCATGTTCAATGGGATGCACAGTATGTCACAGAACTTCACAGACAGATGATAGATTATACATAAAGAAAGAAGTGTGGACACAGGTGATTAGCATATAATAGCTTTATCTAATTAGTTTTCAATCCTTATAAGGGAAATTTTCCAGTTGATAGTACATGTAATTTTATCTATAGTCTTTGAGTAAGGATACACTTCAGTTAGAGTGTTTTAAGGTACTCAACACTATTAATTTAATAAATTTAGACCATCATTGGCTCAATGAATTCTAATAATCTGATTGATCTTTAGAATAAACACGCTTTTAGACAAAATGATTAAAATACCTTGATCTGAAATTTGTGGTTCTTCAGAGTTCTCAAACCCAGGATGTATTTTGGTCAAAAAGCTTCTCCTTGTAGAATTTTATGGAAAAAATGCCTTTATCTCATTCCTTAGGATGATTTTTCAGTGAGCACTTGCATAACAAGTAACATACATGTTAATGCCTCTAGCATAGAGAGTCTCAGTTATTTATGAACTTTGATGAGTACAAAAGTGTGTTTGGGTAACATCTGATAGCCTTTGACAGAACTATAACTCTTCTCATGGCAACAATATCCATCTGCTTTTCAAAACACCTGCTTAAAATAAAGCAAGAAAATGAAAAGATGTTTACACATGTTTCAGACTAATAATTAATGTCAGTCTAACCCAACTGGAAATACAACTGTTCGTTCCTTTGCCGTTGCTCCTTCTAATCTTGGTTCTTAATAAAGCAGAGCTGATGCAATCACAGTTCCCAGACTCTGGTTGACTATTTTTACCCAATTTCCCTACTTCCTCAATCTTAATGCATCTTATCAGTAACAAAAATGAAGACACGCTCTGCTATCTCTGATTAAATCACCTCTGTTTAATTTGTACCGACTGTTGTGCTTTATTTTGAATATGAAGCAATCCTGCATTGCTTAAAGTTGTACCATCTTAGAGTTTTATCTTCCCTTCCACCTTAATTCATAAAGGAAAATTTTAAGGGTTGGAAGGCACCTTAGAGAGAGTTTTATCTGGTCTCCTTTTTCCACATGAAAAACTTAAATCCAGAGAAATTGCACAGGTGAGTAAGGTGACTATGCTAGGGAGAGAACCCCAAGTTTCCTGATTGATATTCACCAAGTCTCCCTCATTTATCCCACCCTACTCTTAAGGCGCTATTAATGCCTTGACTCACTCATCCATTCATGAGTCCATACATGTAAGCTCTTAGAATCTTGGACCTGGATGTCTGGTACCCACAGCATCTATTAATATCTTATTTTTCTTGTAACTAAATATTGTCTCATTAAATTATTTCATTGGGTATAATCATATTTTTTGTTAAATCAGACACATATAAATAATTATATATAATTTATTTATGTAACTCTCTCTTAAAGGAAAATCACGTTTCAAAACATTTACTCATCAAGACATGTAGAATAACAGCCTCTTCCAAAGATGTCTGTGCCTTAATTCCCCAAACCTGGGAGTAGGCCACATTACTTGGCAACAGGGAAATTAAGGTCTCTATCAACTGACTTGGAGATGTAGAGATTAACTTTCATTATCCCAGTGGACCACATTATCCCTGGGATGCTTATATGTGGCAGAGGGAAGCAAAGGAGAGGGGAGTAGAGAGCTGGTAGTGAGAAAAATATTTAGTCCAAAGTTGTTGACTCTGAATATGGAGGAAGAGAGTCAAGAGCCAAGGGATGAAGGTAGTCTCCAGAATCTGCAAAGAAAAGGACCACAACCTCCGGAAAGGTACAAAGCCCTGCTGACTACCTAATTTTAGCCCAGTGAGACCCAGTTCAGTCTTCTGAACTACAGAACTGTGAGATAATAAATTCATTGTTTTAAGCCACTAACTCAGAGGTAATTTGTTACAATATCCATAGAAAAATAATTCATTTTTAGAGGGATATAAAAAAGAACATTTTTAAAAGCGCAGAGCCCATGTTTTTTGTCAGATGGGTTGCAGAACCGGGACCAGCACACTCTAGTACAGTGCTAAACAATAGCAAAATCTGAGATGATGGAATGTTCTACATCTGCGATTGTCCTGTGTGTGGGCTGTTCACTATACTGAGTGCTTGGATATGGCAAGTACAACAGAGACAATGAATTCTTAATTTCTATTTTAATTAGTTAAAATTCAACTAGACACATGTGACTCGTGGCTCTGAAACTGGAGAGCACAATTATTCTCTGAATTATAATTAAATGCTCCCCTATATTCTCACAGAATAATAATGGAGCAAATCAGAAACAAGCCTTTGCAAGTTCCAACTACTGGATGGAGCCCTGTTTAGTAAACAATGTGCTCAGTAAATATTTAACAGAGCTTGTGGGAACGTGTGGCCACCACCGTCAACATTAAGTAGGTGGAGAAGACAGTTATTCAGAGAAAGATACCAACTTTTTGGAGACAAATTCCAACTGGCCAGACCTCTGCAGCCAGCAGTAAGGCCAGGGGTATCCAACCAGGAAACTGTTCACACCTAGCGACCCTGACCCCAAAAATGTGTGTTACTGCAAAGGTCAAAGTTACAGGAAATCAGTTTCAAATTTGCTCCGAACTGGGGGACTTTTGCAATGCCACATTCTTTGTCCTTTTCCATTTTCTCATGTTTACTCGCTGATTCTGCTTCCACCTGGTTTAACCTCTACCTTGCGCAACTTTCATAAAATAAGTAATCTTTTTGAAGGTTTTCTCAGACTGGGGGGAAAGTAGGATGGGAGTGAGAGCTGAAACAATGGCAGATTTTATTTTCAGAGTTTCGTTTCTAATTTGAAGGTAAAAGTATATACATATCCAAGTGCTTTTGGAAATTAATTTCAGTTAGCTTTGATTTTTTATATGGGTTCTGGGATCTTAATTGTTTATGTGTACTTCATTTTATGGCACAATAAGGCAGCTTCTCCCATTGCAAAAATCTCTCACCTCCACCCCATTCTCCATCCTCACTCTTAGGTGCTGGTTCAAATCCTCATCATATTCCTCCCACATCTTTATTATAAGAGATAGGACTTACTGAAAGTTAATACGGCCAGCCCATTTTCTAAACATGTTCCATGTAACATCGCTCTCCTTACCACCACCTGGTGATGACAATGATACTAGTATCCTTATTTTTCAGGTGAAGAAACAACCCAAAAGACAGTGAGCAACTTGCCTAATGTTACACAGCTAGCAACCAGCAAAGCCAGGGTTGGAATGCAGGAAATCTGGAGATACAATCCCTGATTTTTGTCATTTTTGCCACATTGCCTTCAACAATTTGATTATGACACACAGCCAGTGAGCATCAGTTAGAAGATGAATGATAACTCATTCCTTAGTACTATAAAATAGTGTAGTTGGTATAATAAATTAATAAGTAGTCAGTTTACTCCTTACAACTAAATTTGTCAATGAGAGTATAGTTTTTCAGAAAATAGAGGGAATTTAAGTTGGTGTTTTCTAAAAGCCTCAGGCAGAGGACCTAGAACAGTGAGCATACAATCAGGACTTAATAAATATTAGGTGTTATATTCTTGAATTGGGAAATATTTATAGCCGAAGCACCTGGAATTACATACGTCTTGCTTTCTGCCAATATATGATTGAGGGGGTAAAGTTGAGATGTTTTTCCCACAATATTTTAATAGTCCCTTGATCAGGAAGTTAACTAATCTCCACCAATGACCTAATCCCATCCTACTGTTTTAAGCAGTTATTCCCATTTTTTCTTCCAATTTGGACCCCAGATCCTGGCCTCCAGGGCTCCCCCTGACCCTGAGTTTATAGTCACACCCTTCTAACTGGAGTTCACTATTGTACAAATCCACAATCTCTCTCCGTAATCCATTCTTCCCTCTCCGGAGAAATGTTATTAAAAACATTATCACATAAACCTCATTAATTCTTATTCCAACCTAAAACTTTTTTGTGCCTTCCTATTGCCCTCAAGAAAAAAAATCCAAATATCCCCAGGTGGAACTCATCCTTCACATCTACATATTAGTTGGAAATAATCTCTAATACCCATTCTTCCTCACCAATCCTCCTTGTCTTAAGGCTTATTATTCTTCCACACAATAGAGTGTGTTGCATTTTACAGACAATGATCATGCATAATATAATTGTCTTTGAATATCTCATAGGAAGGAGCCACATTAAAGGCATATATCCTGTGTAAAACCAAAAAGTCCAGCTTCCCTTCTATCTTTGAACTGGTCAGAACAGAGAGAGGGAGAGTCCTATTTGCCATCTAATGTTCTCCTTCAAGGACATATGTGTCTCTGCCTTAGGCTGGTGGACAAAACCATCCAGCATTTTCAAAAATAATTATCATAAATTATAAATATGTAAAATCACACAAAGGTGTGCAAGTTTCATCTCCACCCATCGCTGGCAGGTCCTCTCTCTCTCTTTCTGCCTCCAATGCTGCTGACTTTGACTTGGTTCAAACACTCTCACCAACCTGTTCTTACCCTATGAAGATAGCCTTTGGATTAGCTGATTTCTCTCTCTGCCTCCTGCAGCCCAGAAAAATCTAAAACACAAATTCATTCATTCAAGTCCTCGTTTAAAAGTCTGTGATCAAAAAAAAAATAAAAATAAATAAATAAATAAATAAATAAAAGTCTGTGATCACAGGACACCTGGGTGGCTCAGTGGTTGAGTGTCTGCCTTCGGCTGAGGGAATGATCCTGGGGTCCTGGGAACAAGTGCCACATCAGGCTCCCCACAAGGAGCCTGCTTCTCCCTCTGCCTATGTCTCTGCCTTGCTCTTTGTCTCTCAAGAATAAAAGAATAAAATCTTCAAAAAAATAAGTCTGTGATCACTTCTTACTGCCTAGTGGATGATAAATCCCACACTCCATGGCAATGCATGCAAGCCTTGTCAATTCAACTACTTATACGTGCACTTCCTGTGTGTACATTGGCCCCCAAAGTCTACAAGGTCCAGAGAAGTAATATAGGAAAAGCAAACACTGTGGAGAATTGGGAAACCACAGAGCCCATGCAGAGCTGTGTGATATTTCCATCTCTTTTTGACCAGGCTCTAGATATTTTTTAGGAGAAATCTTCCAATTTTTCAAAGCTAAAGCTAGTTTAGTTTTTGAAAAATTACTGGGAAGTTCAAACAAAATGCATATGCAGGCCAAATCTGAGGTGCAGCTTGTACATTTGTACCTTTGCTTTGCATTTCAGTTCAAATTCTTTCCTCTGCCTAAAATGCTTTCTCTTGGGAGTTTAGTTCAAATATTTAGTTCAACATGATGAAATCACAGCTTGCCTATCTCTGACCATGGGATGATCACCCAGGGTTTTGCAGTACAGCTACCACTTATCATATACTTCCCATGTTCTGGGTACAGGGCTCAGCACTTCACAGGCATTATGTCATTCAACTCTGTTAATTTTTTATGACACTGTGAGTTACATATATTTATTTTAGTTACCGATGGGGAAAAAAGAGACCCAGAGAGATTAACAGCATTGTGTAGCATCATGTCTACTGCCAGAAGAAAGCAGTAACTTATCCCCAATTTTGTCTTAACCTAAAGGCTAAGGTATTCAGAACTATGATCTTGATCACATTGCTATTTATTTTGGCTTGGTGTCCCCACCACCGCCACCACAGGAGCCAGGATCTCCATCAGTGTCAAAACTGCTTTTGCTTACAGCTTGTTTTGTGGAGCCTCAGATGCCTCATCACCAGGATTGGACCCTCTGTCCACCTGTTCACTTAATTACTACCCTTACTGCACATCTACCCTTCACTCTGATACGACTCTGATTTGGGGACGTGTTGTGGAATCAACTTGTGGCCACCCACTTTCTGGGTGGTTTGGAGAGTTGTGAAGAAGTGGAAGGGAAGCATGCACTGCAGGTTAGCACAGGACACCGCATAAGCTTTTTCCCCGGGGAGCCAGACCTACTGAGTTTGGATGTCAACTCTTCCATCTGTGTTACTTGGGTAAACTCCTTTCCTTACCTAGGCCTCAGTCTCCACATCTATAGTAATTGTTACCTAGCCCCCTGGCTTTCTGATTACTAAGTGACGCCATGGAAATAAAGCCCTTAGAATCTAAATAATCAGAAGGCACTAGTTAGTGTGATGATTAACTTTATGTCTTCACATGACCAGGCCCTAGTGGCCTGTTTTTTAGTCAAGCACCTGTCTAGATGTTGCTGTAAAGATATTTTTAAAAATATGATTAACATTTAAATCACTAGGCTTTGAGTAAAGCAAATTACCCTCCAAAAGGTAGGTGGGCCACATCCTATCAGTTGAAGGCCTTAAGAACTAAGACTAAAGTTTCTGGAGGAAAAAGGAATTTTTCTCAAGACTGGAGGATTTCAGACTCAAGACTACAATATCAACTCCTCCTGAGTGTCCAGCCTGCTGGCTGCCCTACCAGTTTCAGACTTGGCAGCTCCCACAATTGTATGAGCTAATTCCTTAAAATTAATCTAGCTTTTTGTCTCATTCTGTATCTCCCTTTCTCTGCCTCTAAGATCATGCCTAACATCTTGTCAGGCGCAGAGATGTTTACATAGGGAGGTAAGAGAGAGAGAGAGATGTAGATGCAGATGCATACATAGCTCTTATTCTGTTTCTGGAGAGCCCTGACTGTATAGTTGGAATTACATTACGGGGATTAAAAGTAAAATATCACTCATAATTCGGCCTCATTTCTCAAAGATGAAATTAGTGGAGTGTTTCTAGCGTCCCTAATGATTCCAAGGAAACTTTTCCCCAAACAGGATGCAAGCAGAGGGGTAAAATAAGGGAATAGTCCTTCACCAACTTGCTTCAAAGTGAATTGTTATAATTCAAAGAGTAGATTTTATGGCAGAAATTCTGCTTTTCCTCCCTTTCCTGAAGAGACAGAGCAGCTAGGCTGGGAGCTGAGGGGTGGGAGCTGAGGGGAGGGTGTAAGGCGGAGCTGTGTAGCCACAGGATCAAGCAAAGACTTAGTAACCACCTTAAACCAAGGATTGTTCGTGCTGGCCATCTGAAGAGCCCTGACCATCTGAAGAGCCATTCTGATCTGCAAGAGACTTATTTTGGCACCATGTGAACATCGTCCCTCTGCTTTTCACCCACCTGGGTGTTTAGTTATCCCAAGGAGCCCCTGGGTCTTTAGTCATCACCATGGAAACTACACGGAGGGGAAAGCTGTCCAGGTCCAGGAGAAGGGGCTTGAAAATCTCATCCAAAGCCCCCATTCCTCTCCTTGCTGCCTTGTCCATTTCCAAATACAAAATTGTATCTGCCTGCTAGAAACCCCGCATATCCTGTCACCATGATTTAACTGTGACATTAAGTGGGATTTTAATAGAATCCAGGCAAGAGAAGGACTTTCTGAACAAATGTGAGGATCATTTGTAAATGGCAGCTTTAGAAAATTAGATATATCTGTTCTGCTTGAAATAATAATAAGGAATAACCCCATTCCGTGTGCTTGCTATTGACTAACTACCTTCCAAGTAATGCACGCCTATGAACTTGCTTAATGGGCATCACATGATGAAGTACAGTTTCAGTCATTTGAAAGAGAAAAAAATCTAACACATAAGCGTGTTGTACAAATGTTCCAAGGTTACTCAATTAGTAAAGGATAGAACTAGGGCTCAAAAGTTTGTCCTTTTTTTAAAGATTTTATTTATTTATTCATGAGACACACACACACACACACAGAGAGAGAGAGAGAGAGAGAGAGAGAGAGAGAGAATGAGAAGCAGGCTCCATGCAGGGAGCCCGATGCAGGACTCGATCCCGGATCTCCAGGATCACACTCTGGGCTGAAGGCAGAGCTAAACTGCTGAGCCACCTGGGCTGCCCCAAAAGTTTGTCCTTTTAAATCACTTACACCTCACTAGCCCCTCAAACACTGCAAGGAGATTCAGAGGGCTATTTCAAGCAGTCACAAAAGGTGTGCACCCATGTGTTTTGGTATTGGTAACCTGCACGTTCGAAGGCTAAAATTCATGCTAAATTTTCACATTTGTCCTCTGAGCCCTCTCTCAAGCCCTATGTAATTACACAACAGATCATTTAGTTAGAAATGTGTCCTTCCCTTCTGCTTTTACCGCCTGAGAAGCCTGAAAAGTCGGTGTTAACGTGCATTGCCACTAAGGGATAAATGTACATTCCGATGCCTTTCTTACCCTTCTCGCTGGTTTCTGAGAGGCTCTGCGCTGTCCTTTGGGTGTGTGCTCCTTTGCCAGGACTCTATGACCCTTTGTTTCACCTCTACTCTCATCTCTAGGTGTGTTTTATTTCTGGTTCTCGGCATGGTGGCTAAGCCCAAGCATCAACCACAAGCGGACCCAGGGTAGACCAGCAGACTCTGCTCTTTTCAGCCATTCCTCCCTCCCCTGGCAGCCACGCCTCCTCTGCAGGACCTGGAGCCCCCAGGTGTGGATCTTACTGGGCAGCAGAATGATGGAGAAAGGCCAGGAAGGAGCTGGAGAGCAGTCCCTGGATGGAGCACCTCACTGGGGTAGAAACACACAGCAAGATGGTTAAACCTACAGGCCAATGGTCCTCAGTTGATTTGGTTCACACAAGGACCTGCCGTAGGACTGTGCGGAATGGCTTGTGCTCTAGGCTGAGGTGCATAGTTTGGGCTCCTGGGCTGCCATTGAATATGATCCTGGTGAGTGATCTGACATTTCTATATCTCTGTCACCTTCACATAGGGGATGGAGCATATAAAAGTCTGAGCTCAATGCCCGGTAATAATAGTATGTTACCCACAAGGGTCAGCTATTATTACTTAGAGTCATAATAAAGCTTTACACTTGGGTGACCTTTTAGAAAGCCAATTCCTAATTTTTATTAGTAGGAAAATTGAGAGGAGAAAGGAAGTAGTTTGTCTAAGGGTACATAGGAGATCTTCCCACTCAACAGGCCAGGACATTTGCCATGACCTTTGCCAACGTTTCTAGAAACTTCTTGGTCACAGTTCTGTCTCCATTGTTTATGCTCAATATATTAGAGGCCAATGTTCGTCAGTTGTTTTTCCTCTTAAGTCGATGGATTTGTGCTAGACCATGATCTCAACTAGCTGCACTGAGAGAAGAACAGAAAACTAGACAGGATTAGGGATGCCAGAGATGGGCCTGGAACACAAGAGGAGTAAACAGCATCCACCACAACCTCACAAACAAGGCTGTGGGCAATGAGATAATCAGCCTCACACAGCCCTGGTATATAACGAAAACAAAAAACACGGGGCCATTCTGACCACAAAATTCATACTTTGAGTTCCCTGAGAACTGTAGGCTGATAGAAATGGGTCCTACAGCAAATTAAAAGGATCTGAGAATGAATCTATTCATTAAACACAAATCTTGCTTTCATTAATCCAATCTGAGCAAAAAAGAAAAAAAAATGTCAAAACCAGTTTTACTTCTAAATTGACTAGAACAACACCAACAAGAGATTACATGATTCACGTGGTAGTGGTCTAGCCCTATAGCAAATTCTGAGGGCCTCCTTTGAGCTAAATATTCCGGAGGAATAGATAAATCAAATGTGAGTGATGCCCCCTCATCCACACCCACAGGCGCCCACAGAACATCCTAGAAAGGTTTACCCACTTCAGGCTCAGCCTCTGGGGACTCAGCCTGGATGTGGTCCTGCCCTTCAAAGCTGACTGGGGGAGCCTTCCTGACTGGGTCTGGGAAGACTTTGAGAAGAAGAAGAACACTCACTTGTTTTAATCTCTGGTTTACTCGGAATGACACCTCCTCAGCCAGCTCATGTGGTACCGTCTTCATTACCAGTCCTCAAATTCCCATGCAGATCTGTCCTTTCTCCTTAAACCTTCAAAAGATACCTGGAGAGAGCCAGGTGGAATGGGAGGTTGGCGGGGGATTTTGTTCCTTTGTGTTTTTTTTTTCTTTTGTTATAGACTTTGTTTTAAGGGCAACTTTAGGTTCATAGCAAAGTTGAGCAGAAGGTACAGAGATCCTCATGTACCACCTGCCCCCCACCACGTGCATAGGTCCCCCCATCAGCATCTCCCAAGTGTTAGAGATTTTTTTCATTCCTCTCACTCATATTCCGAACTTTTTTCCCTCTGCTCCTTCCTTGTTACAAACTGGCAGTTTTCATAGTAAACATGAGAACATATCTTGTTTTTTCCCTCACATATTTATTCTGCTTCTGATGGGTTTCTGTTTTTACTAAGATCATGGAAGCTTCTCCCTCCCGCCACACTCAAACCACACACCAAACGCAGTTGGGAAAACATTTTAATTATTCCAAACCACAAGATCACTTCTGAGTAACTACAAAGAAGGAAGCTTTAGAAACCCATGGAGGGAAACTAAAGGCTCAGCTAGACTAAACCCGAGGGGGTGCCCCCCTGCCCGCCCGTCACTGCAGAAAAAGGAACCAGGATGCTGACTTCCTAAATCCCAGTCCAGTTCTCCTTCCTCTGGGGAAGACTTTTTAGATGTTCTCACATTTAATGAATGATTGTCTGATAATTCATTAATAAAGCAGCCTTTGGGGCATGGGGTGCACCCATTGGCCAGATCCCTCTGAGAAATAGTCACTGCTCTAAGATAAACTGCTGCAGGGAAGAGACGTGTGTGTGCAGGGGTGGGGGAGGGTGGGCTGCATTTTCAAGAGGCTGATGACAGATTAAAGGATGTACATTCCGGTGGGTCGGAGATGTAGTGGGAAGCACAGTGGTCTGAGAACCAAGTGCTGGAGACGGTACTAGGTTGCTATGGGATCTTACCAACACCGCCCTTCCTCTTGGGGCCTCAGTTTCCTCGTCCATCAAGTGCAAAGACTCCTTACAACCCGAGCAGAAATACATGATTCCAGGAGAGACCACGAAGGGAAGAAGGCGACACAAGGAGGGGACGGTGGAGGGACAGATGAGCAAAAGAGAGTCGAGTGTGTGGAAGGACAGGGGGTGTCACGGGATGGACAGTGAATGCCTTTTAGTGAGATGGCGACAGAAAGTTGCAAATGAAACCGTGGGTCTCTTGAGGCCTCAATTTCTCTTCTTTACGGATTTTTAGTGTTTCCACGTACAGAGTCATTTGGGGGTAAACGTAGACTGAACCAATGGGAAGCCTGAGAAGGCTCAGAAGAGGAAGAAGAAGAGGGGGGATGGAAATGGGAGGGGGCGAGGCCCGGAGCAGCTGCAGGCCTGATCCTTCCCAGGGGGTCGCCCAGGCCGCAGGGGCACCCTCTTGCCCAGGACACACCCCGGAGGAGGCACCTTCTTACCCAGGACACACACACACACACACACACACACACCTGCACACACTCCCAGACACACACACCCCGGAGGAGGCACCTTCTTACCCAGGACACACACACACACACACACACACACACACACACCTGCACACACTCCTAGACACACACACCCCGGAGGAGGCACCTTTCTGTCCAGGACACACACACACACACACACACACACACCGACACACACACACACACCCCGGAGGAGGCACCTTCTTACCCAGGACACACACACTTGCACACACCACACACACACACACCCCGGCACACACCCCCAGACACACACACCCCGGAGGAGGCACCTTTCTGTCCAGGACACACACACACACACACACACACGCACGCACACACTCACACCTGCACACACTCCCAGACACACACACCGCGCAGGAGGCACCTTCTTGCCCAGGACACCCCCACACACACAGACACACACACACACAGACACACACCTGCACACACTCCCAGACACACACACCGCGGAGGAGGCACCTTCTTACCCAGGACCCACACACACACAGACACACACACACACACACACACACTCCCACCCGGGGTCCCCGCTCCCCGCTCCCCGCCGCTCCCCCATCCGCCGCCAGGGGGCGCTGCGCTGCGGGCTGCGGGCGGCGGGCGGCGGGCGGCGGGCGGCGTGCGGGGGGCGGAGCTGCTTTAAATCGCGGCGCCGCGCGGGTGGGAGCGCAGTCCCCGAGCCCTCGGCGCGGCTTCTCGGACCCGACTCGGCGCCCGCCCGCCCCCGGCCCCGGCCCCGGCCCCGACCCTCCGCTTCTCCGCGGGCGGCTCGCCGCGGTACCCCAGTCCGCCCTGCCGGCTCCGCCCCGTGCACCTGCCACCTGCCACCTGCCACCTGCCACCTGCCACCCGAGCGGCGCGGGCGCGGGCGAGCCATGGCCAACGCGGGGCTGCAGCTCCTGGGCTTCCTGCTGGCCTTCCTGGGCTGGGTGGGCTCCATCGTCAGCACGGCGCTGCCCCAGTGGAAGATCTACTCGTACGCGGGCGACAACATCGTGACGGCCCAGGCCATCTACGAGGGGCTGTGGATGTCCTGCGTGTCGCAGAGCACCGGGCAGATTCAGTGCAAGGTCTTCGACTCGCTGCTGAATCTCAACAGTGAGTCCCCCCCGCCCCCGGCCCTGGCCCCAGCCCCCAGGCCCCACCCCCAGCCCCAGGCCCCAGCCCCCAGCCCCAGCCCCAGCCCCAGCCCCAGCCCCAACCCCAGCCCCAGCCCCAACCCCAGCCCGGGGCTCCGCTCTGGGGGCACTGGCCACCGGGGGGCCCTGCGGCATCATTACGTGGTCAGGAAACTTCAGCAGATCAAGCCTCTGACCATGCGCCTTGTCGTGAGGAAGCGAGAGCAAACTGTGGTTCTGGGGGAAGGAGATGCCCTGGGTTTCCTCCAACTCGCCGGGCGACGCTTCTGCTCTAGGTGTGGTCTCCTCTCAAATCCCCATGAAAGTGGGGTGCAGACGGAGGGGGGGAGGCCAGCCTCCAACCCGGGCTCTTAGGCTTTTCCTGAATATCCTTAAGATTCTGTGTCCATTGAAGGATGGTGGGGTTTGGCCAAGAAAACAATCCGCTTTGAAAAGTTTGGTGCCTGGTAGCTTTTCTGGATTCTACAATTCATACATGATCCTAAAGTTTTAGGTAAATTGTGAGCGGGATGGGATTTAAATCTATCCTTACTATGAATTTTCATAGTAAAAGTTACATTCCTACGTGGAATGTCCCAACCTGCTGCTCACACTTGAGCTTGAATCTTTCAAAAATCAAAAGTGATTTTTAATATCCTGTAAGTATGGGGAGGCTCCTTTCCATCCTCTTCCATGACTCCTTGAAGAAGCCTCTTGAGATTCCCCCTGGAGGGTTTAGTTTTTCAAGGCAGGGCCTGCAGAGGAGGCAGAATGCATAGTGTTGTTTTGGAAAAAGAAGGTTGATGGCAGATGGAAAAGGGTGACAGGAAAGAAAAGTTCTAAGCGAACTTTTACGAAGGAGAATGAGGGCACTGGAGAAGATGCAGCAGGGGAGACTCAGCTGATGCAGGCAGAGCTCAGCCAGGGAGGAAGGTAGAGAGAAGTGGTGGGTCTTCTCCAAGCTTCCATCTTCCTTAATGGAATTTCTGGGCAGCACCTGTCTGTTCTTCTGTCAAGTTGGAAAAAAACTATGTAGAGAGAAATATTTCTCTTTTTTTAAAAAGATTTTATCTATTTATGATAGACACAGAGAGAGAGGGGCAGAGACACAGGCAGAGGGAGAGGCAGGCTCCATGCAGGGAGCCCGACGTGGGACTCGATCCCGGGGCTCCAGCATCGCGCCCTGGGCCTAAGGCAGACGCTAAACCGCTGAGCCACCCAGGGATCCCCAGAGAGAGAAATATTTCTAAGAATGATGGGAAGAAGGGTGATAGGGTGGCCTTCTTACTTTTATTTTCTTAGGTAAAAGGTTTTGAGTGCCTTCTTAGAGACTCATTAAGTTCCCACTTACTTAGGTCGTAGCCGTTCATGGCTGGAGTACCTTCCTTGAGATGCTACCTCAGTTGTCTTCCCCAGTGTCTCTCATGCCCTGGAACTAACCTGAAGAAAAGCTTCCTTAGTCTTTGGCTGGATAAGCAAGCCTGTCCACCAGCCCACCTGGTGCACTGAGTGAGCCATTGTGGCCATTGCTCAAGCTTCCTTCCGTCGCCCTGTCCACCTCCTCTCTGTACTTTTGTCAAAAGCCATACAGCTGAGAGTTACTAAATCTGTTCTGAAGCTGTTTAAACAGGTCGAACACCTTGTTGGGATTTGGTTGGTCAGTGTGCATGGTGGTTTGAGTGTTGTCACTCCAACCTTTCAAAGTTCCCACATTAGGATCCCTTTTTACCAAATATAAGAAGTGTATTAAGTACTTCCCTTTATATAATCATTGAATCTCTCCCCTCACCCCATGAAAAGACAAAATGCAGGTAAGGAAATGGTGTCAGGCTTTCTGGGTGTCATGTCAAGGACTTGGCAGATGGAGAAGGTTTTAAGGCAATTCCAGGGGTCCCTGATTCTTCTGATCAAAACAGCTTATTTTCAATTTGGTTAAATAAGTTTCCTTTTATTTCTTTAGGTGACCAAATAGAATCCATTTGGGACCCCTGGGAGGCTCAGTGGTTAAGTGGCTGCCTTCGGCTTAGGGTATGATCCTGGGGTCCTGGGATCGAGTCCCACATCGGGCTCCCTACAGGGAGCCTGCTTCTCCCTCTGCCTATGTCTCTGCCTCTGTGTGTCTCTCATAAATAAATAAATAAAATCTTTTTTTAAAAAAGAATCCATGACCAGATTGAGCCATGTCATAAATACTCCCAACAGGTCATCACTGTACATGATAATGTGTTAAAATGTTTTATTTTCATTTATTCCTAGTTAATATAGTTATAGTTTTTGAAGCTGTAGCGGAAGAACTAAACAATACTTCTCTACCCCATACGCTTTTTTTAACTGATTTTTTTAAACTTCAGATCAGATTCCTCTTTTTGTTTTGGTTAAAACCAGGATTTATTCAAAGTGGAGCTGAGTCCTTTCTCTCAAAACTGATTCCCAGAAGAGGGAGCCTTGACTCACAGGTGCTCTCCCAACCTGCCCATGACTCACTGGATGCCTTTTGAGTGGAGCCCAGAGAACCTGTCTCTGTTTCTCTGCCTGGGCAGTGGTCCTCACTCTGCTCTGATGTAGAGACCTGGGTTTGGTGGCTTTGTGCAGTTTTGTGATTCATTACCTGGTTTTGGTGCAGTTTTCTGATGTCTAGAAGAGAACAGGATTGTCTTATATGTAAGTAGTTTTCCTTGTAAAGGGTTACATCTCAGAAAGTGCTTGTAGCTGATAGCCTGGCTAGAAGTTTCCCGAGATTGTTCCTTGTTCTCTTTGCCAGTGGGGCCCACTTGGCATCTTAGAGTGGAGAGACAGAAGCACTAGATGTGTTAAAAGCCCTTGATCACCTGTTCTAACCAGTGTCAACCATAAAAAGCACATGACATTCATAAAAATTTCTAAAGGGTGTTTAAACCAATAGAGGAAATGGGATACAACAGGGCTCCTTTTAGGTGGGTTTCTTGCAGAACCGTTTATAAAAATGTAACTGAGAAACTTCTCTGGGGGAGAAAAAAATGTTACGCTGCGTATTGTGAGACAATGTCATTTCCATCCCAAGTATGAGATGTTTATTGACACTGATGACTCCTGCAGCTGAGAGTTGGCATCTACAAAGCAGAGTGCAGTAGACTGTTTCTAGATTAAACTGTACATCTTGCCCTGTTGATCCAATTCTCAAACTTTTGGCAAGCTTGTGCCTATTTTAGGTACTTAGCCAATTGTTTCTCCTTGCTTGATTTTAATAGTTAAAGCTGTCCAAAGATTGGGCTATCCTAGGAGGCTGCATTGTGGGAGGTGCGCAAGCAGAGAAGTAAGCATTTTATAGGAATGTTGTAGGGAAAATCCAAGCACCAGACAAATGGAAGGTTAGGCCAGACTCTCTCTAAGTCTCATGTAACCTTGAGATTCTGTAATTTGTTTATAAGCTCCTCTAGCCTGTTCAACTTGCTTTGCATGAATCCACATGTGTGTAGGTGTGCTTAATGAGTATTGGTTGTCAGTGAGGTTTCCAAGCACTCTCCCCATGATGTCAGGCTCAATCAAAGAGACGGAATCACTGACTTGGATTTTAAACTTTTCAAAGTCTTGAAAACATAGGCAGAGAGGAAGGTACCCACTTAACACTTCCCCAGACTGCATAATGCCTGCTACATCCCAAGGGTGTTCAACGGGCCATTAGTGTTCAAATCTGTTTCATGAACTAGTTTTGACTCTTGGAATGATGGAAGTAGAAGAAAACAATCCAAGCTTGAGATCAGAAGTGCTCAATTCTGACCCTGGTTTTAGTAATAAACATACTGACCAGCTACGTATTATGGCAAGCCACTTGATTTCTCTGCGCTGAAGAGAAATAAAATAAGACTTATTTTACAAGCCTTACGTATATAATAGGGCAGGGTAAGAGGAATGGGGAGATGAATCCACGATTCATCCATCCACTCAACAAACGGAAGCCAGGCCTTATTCTTGCTCCCAGGGATGTCACTCAGATGATTTATAAGGTGGCAATAGTGATTCCTTCCAGTGTCAACATTCTTTGTTACTAACTGCCGTGATTGAAAATGAAGAAGCAAGTGGTGTGGTTTAGGTTTCCTTGATTGGAGTGATGAGTAAGTGGTACTATAGAAGCATAAATTTAATCATGAGGCAATTTCTCTAAGGAAAAAAAGAAGTTAGCAAAACACCACTCAAGACATCCTGAGAACTGGCAAGTCCTGCCTCCTCCCAAACACTTCAGTTACTGACTATAGTGGTGTATTGAGGTCATACCCAGCGGCCACCAGCTTCTGCACCAATAAAATGGAAATCCTAACAATGCGAACTTGCGAGAAACTTTGAACTTGAGTCAAAGTGAAAAAGCCATGAGAGTATGGTTCTGTGACAGTCTCTGATGAGCTCATCTAACTGCGGAGAAGAAAACGTTTTTGTCCTAGTCACCCGATGCTCAGTTCATTCACTTGTCTAATACTTATTAAGCAACTACTCATGCAAAGGGGGGCTACATGAGGATGCAGATTTAATTAAAATTGCATACGACATAGGGTAATAATATAGCAATATGGCCAGTAAGTTGCATAAATGATGTCAGGTATTTATAGGAGATTCTAGTACTAATAAAGTAAGACTTTTAAAAACCATTAGAAAAAAAAATGGACATTCTTGTCTGTGCTTGTCTTTCTACACTTACGTTGATTAACCCAAGTGTAGTAGATCAGTAACTTCTTACTCATTTCTTGTCCTGTAAGTAGAGATCTTTGTAAGTATATTTTCAAATTATACTTTCAGGTTGAAAGTGGTGAGAACTCCTTAGGGAGTCTTTAATCTCAAGATTATCGGTCTAGCTAAATGTAATTAAAAGACTGCCTCCTCTCTCTACTGCTGAATAATGACGAGAAACAATACTGTAGGTTTTTGAATGTTTGCTAACCATTTTCTCCACAGACAACTTTAGTCAGTGATGATAATATTGCAGCGGCATCTCCAAATTTAAAGGGCCGGGAAAGGAACATATTTGCTTCTAGAGTAGATCTAATTAGACAAGCTCAGAGTTAAAATTCAAGGTTATTCTGGATCTCTCAGGCTCAAAATGTTATTTTGTGGCTTGCAAATATTTCTCAATTTCTCCACCCTGCTGAGCATCATTCCACTAGGAGTAAAACTTTCTCAGAAGCTCATCCGATGCAGAATTTAAAAATTTTTGAAATTTAAAAAAAAATAATCAAGTTAAGCAAAATGTGTGATCTGTTCCCTCCTCGTATAAGTTTCCGACGTTTAATGATTGAAATCAAGTCTGGCTTTATATAGCAAAATTTTATTTTGCTGAGGCATTTCTCAGTAGTATATCAAAGATTAAGCTAACCACAAGAGAGTATTTATTCCCCTATTATATTAGTGCAATTTTGAAAAAATAAAAACATGTTCTAATTTGAATTAATTGAACACAGATTGAATAATCATGTAGCCTGCCAGGTATTATTCTTAGTGTGTTTTGGATAGAACAAATATCTGGCCCAAGACATCAAGGAGCTCACAATTACATATTTAGATCTCTGACTTAAAAGACTTCCATAAGACCTTAATTTGAAGGATTCATCTGGTTCCAGTTTGAAACTGTGCAATTTAGATTCTATCTCTACATAAAACCCTCATAACTTGTAATACAACACTTGCTTACTCTGACTTTGTAATCCATTGTTACATATGCCTGACTAGTGAGTTTGATGTTGTTCTAATTCTCAGCCTTTTTTTTAAACATCCCTCCCCCACCCCTACATATCACTATAGTTTATCCAACTGTCTCCAATGGAGCAAGATGAGATTTTGTGTTTGAGGTCCATCCAGTATTGTAAAATACAAAAAAAAAAAAAAAAAAAAAATTGTAAGTCAATGGATGCCAAAATGTAAATGAAAAATATTACTTTGCAAAATAATGCTCTTTCTTTATCAGATTTTTTAAATAATAAATTTATTTTTGGGGGGTGTTCAATTTGCCAACATACAGAATAATACCCAGTGTTCATCCCTTCAAGTGCCCCCCTCAGTGCCTGCCACCCCCACCCTCCTCCCCTTCCACCACCCTTAGTTCGTTTCCCAGAGTTAGGAGTCTTCCATATTCTGTCTCCCTTTCTGATATTTCCTATCAGATTTTTAAAGACGAAACACGGTCCCCTGCTCTATATAGCTTATATGATTCCTAAGGAATTTCCCCCCATTTTCTCCATTATTTTTTGTACATGATACAAATACATCACGATTTTGTAAAGAAATAAAACATAGGCAGGTTTGTAGCAAACAGAGCAAAATATCTGCCTCCCCCTTCCCCTTGGAAACTTTGTGAAAGAGGTGGAAAGAATAAAATGGGTATGGCATGAATCCCCTGTGCTTTCCTGGCAAACTTGAAGAGAACAAGCTTAGAGATGAGAACTGTGAAAGTTAGATCATTCCAGGTGAGCACAGATGGAGCCCTGGTGTGGTTTATCTCTGTGCGCTCCCTGCCTGGGTGGTTTTATACAAGTCTGACTCATGAGACCGAGAGGCCCAGGAGACTAGACTCCTCGCGAGGAATACCTTGTGATCCAAGTGCTCAGACCTGCTGGGCTGGTGGCCTGCTGTTTTTACGTGAAGTGCAGATCAGAATAATTATTATAGGAGCTGGGTCAGGTTGGAAGCCCTACAACTCAAACAAAGTGGAAAACTTGGAGAGAGATCAGAGATCAACCATAAAGGTGATTAATAAAGGTTGGAAAACTGAATGTTTATGAGAAAAACAGCAGAAGTGGCCGAGAGATGTGGAAGACTGAATGTATCTGAAGGATTATCATAGGAAGAATATTTACTAATTGTGTTCCCTTACTGAAGGTAAAAATCCTTCTTTAAAACCCTTCTTTAAAACCCTACAATTACTTCTGACTATGCTTAGAATAAACACATAACACCTTACTGTAGCTTGCAAAACCCTGCAGGGCCTCTACTTTCTGATCACCCTGCTAAATGCACCTCATTTTGTCACATTCTGACATCCTCCAGTAGAGTGGCCAGCTGTCCTCTTTCGTCCAGGATTCAGGTTCTTCTTAGCAGGTAGGACTTGTAGTTTTAAAACCAAGACAGTGCCAGGCAAACAGACGGGCCGTCGTCTTATCCTCCTGGCACATGGATTATCTTTGTGATTTTTAGTTATCTCTTCTTCCAGCATTCTTTTGCCTGAAATGCTTTTCTTCTGAGTGGCATTTAGGACCAAATCTGAAATTTGTGTTTGGTATAAGAACTTAGTTATTTCACTTTTCAATCTCCTGTTACATAATGATTGTCTTTGCAAAAACTATTGGTAAATCAGAAGGAAGGACACGCCATCACGGTGGATTCTTTGGTACTTTCCTCTTCTTACCACAGTATTGTTTGTGATCCAAGGAAGAAGTCTTAGGCTAATCTTATAAGCAGCTTCAGTTCCCAGGAAACCCACAGTCCATGGAACATGTGTTTTGATTCAGCAATTCTTATCACCTGGAATCTTAAGAGAAGTGTGTAGGTAGGGTGATGTGTACCCACACAAGTTTATGGGAAGCTGGATATGTAAGGGGATATGTCTCTGTTTTGCTGTTTTCTTAAATCAAATAAAAATGCAGCTTGGCTTCCCAAATATCTCCCAAGTACAGTAAAAAAAAAAAAAAAAAAAAAAAAAAAAAAAAAAAAAAAGCTTTTGATTCTTCTTAGAAAGAGGTCATTGTGATTTTAGCAGATATTGTCTGGTTATGGCAAGGATGTAAGTATTAAATTAAAATCGAATGTTTTAGAAACCTTTACAGTTCATTATGATTGGTAATGTAAGTTTTCAACCCCGAACATCATAGGACTGAGCTTAGATATCAATTTGACAGTGAGATACAAAGCTTTTCCATCATGTCAGCCACTTTCAAAGACCATCAACAAGTAAGTGTTCCAACTTCCTGGTTAGAGATATCATCATTCACACTTTACATAATAGAAACATAATAGAAACTTGGTCCCAAAGAATAATAAGTAGCTTACCCAAGATAGCATGGTTTGTTACAATGTAAATAATAGTTATGCATGCAAAAATAATTGTCACATGTTAACACTGTCAATAAGATAATGATCTTTTTCTGAAGGAGGAAACAAATCTAGAATTAATCAAACTCATTTACCCAGAGTAGTTTCAGATCATTTTTTTTAAATCTGTGCCTTTATATCACAATGATGGTTTATATTTATATCACAATCATGTTTATATTCCATAAGAAACATACTGGCATAACCTCCTGAAGCTGACTCTACCATGATTTAGTATACCAACGACAACAACAGGAAATGAGAAAATTAGTGGAATCTTGAGAAATACTGCATTAATTTATTGTCAGCTATTTTACAACATGACAGTTTAATAGTTTTGAATACTAGTGATATCTCTAGTATGAAACTACCCTGTTCCAAAGTAACATCTCAAAGGTTATTTTTCTTTGTTCTAAGAAAATAGCATTTATATCCCCCAGCCCCAACCCAGTCACTGGAGATGCAAATATTACTTATCCAGCCATGATAATCTTTGAGAAATTCATTACTTATCTTCCAGATTCACTTGTTTTTTTTTTTATCTGAAGCTTGAAGATTGGAGTATAAAGCTGTTGACTATTACCAAAGTATCTTGTAAGCCATTTTAATTATAAATGGTTTAACATTAAGGATAATGCATATGATTGTTATTTCAGAATTAAAATACTCTGTTCATGAGGATTAAAGATGTATTAGTTCTGCTAAACCTATTCAACCAGACCATTAATTATTTTTCCAGAGGATTTGAAGTTCATATTGAAAACAAAATGTGAGGGCTGGAGGGCTTCTTATTCATCATGCAGCCAGGCGTTTATTTTTCTGGAGTGGAAATTGTGTTGGTCACCTGCAGAAACATCACTAGAAATGGGGTCTCCTGACTCCTCATTCTTATTTATCTTTTCCGTTCAATATTAAAATATACATGGCCTTCAGTCACCCTCCTCTTGTTGGCCTAGGCATGTTTTTTTACGTGTCCTAAAATGTTTCCCACCAGGTACTTTGCAAGCAACCCGTGCTTTGATGGTGATTGGTATCCTGCTGGGACTTATAGCCATCTTTGTGGCCACTATTGGCATGAAGTGTATGAAGTGCATGGAAGACGATGAGGTGCAGAAGATGCGCATGGCTGTCATTGGGGGAGTGATATTTCTTATTGCAGGTAAGAGAGGCCCTGTCCCCCTTTCACCTTACTTGTCTGTCTCTGGCATGGGTATAGATATAGTTTTCAGTTTCTGTAGGTTTTGTTGTATTTGTTGTACCTGGATTGAATTTTTCAGTTTCTTTAAAATCTTGAAGACATAGAAACCTTAAGTCTAGTTGACTTTGACATTCTCAAATAGGATCCAAATGAAAAACTGAGATCTGTGCTCATGGTAGGCAGGTCTATTCATTGAGGTTCCAGGTGCCAACTGATTTGCTAGAACCAGTCTTCCAGGTGAAGAGAGATAGTTTCTATTTAGCAAACACTAAGAAACTATTCTATAACATTCAGAAGATTTCTGTAGTGTCTCCACAGGCATTATGTGGCAAAGATGGGGAGTTATGACAGAGGACATGAAGAATGTGTGAATCATACAGGTCTGTGAGGAATGGATGGAACTGGGATTTGGGGAGAAAAATGAGGACAACATTTCAGGTAGACAGATCTGATTCCAGAATAAACAGGATGTACTATAGATACAAGAAGAGAAAGGCCAAATGGAGTGGAGGTAGAAGGTTGGAATGACAGAAAATTAGGTTAGATGAGTTAAGAAAGAGAAAACTTTGGTAAAGGAATGAAATTACATTTTCCATAGAAAATACATATGTGTGGGCAGCCGGGGTGGCTCAGTGGTTTAGCGCAGCCTTCAGCCCAGGGCATGACCCTGGAGACCCAGGATCGAGTCCCACATGGGGCTCCCTGCTTCTCCCTCTGCCTGTGTCCCTGCCCTTCTCTCTCTCTCTCTATCTCTCATGAATAAATAAATAAAATCTTTAAAAAAAGAAAATACATATGTGTTCGTTGTTTTATTCAAGTGCTGATTGATGAGTTACATATGTGACCTTTGAGAAAACGAGTACCAGAAAAAGACATGGTTGGTTCCATTATAAAGCCCTATGATAAGGATTATATTAAATAATATAGTATGTATGTGTGCATATAAAATAGTAAAGGGATCAGTCTTTCAATTCACTCAGATTAACTCCTATCAGGAAAAGCATGAGCAGCATTTTATTCCCAACCATTTGGTCCCAAAGGCCATGAATAAACATACTGTGTAGCATCCCTCCCTCGCTTGCCCTCTTATAACTCTGTAAGTGACTGCAACACCCCCACTTCCATTTCAGGGACTTCCTAGGGAGTGAGGGCAGCAGGTTCCAGAACATTCTCATGATCTGAGCAGCCAAAAGCAGGAGTGTTTTCTGTCAAGTATTAGAGGCAATTAGTTTGGACTGGGTTTTTGTTTTTGTTTTTGTTTTTGTTTTTTGGGGGGGGGGAAAGAGGGAAAGAGGAAATAGCATGGAAATATTTAATCTGTTTATATTGATGACTTTGTATGATTACTATAAAAAGAAGTTATTTAATTTCCTTAGATAAGAGATATTGAAATACTTTTAACTTCTTACAAATGATAGAAGTAATTATGTTGGCAGAGCAGTTTCCCTAGTAATACTGAAATAAGAGATGCTTGGAAATTGAGAGTATGCTGTGTAAATTGATCCAGTATGGTACCTCAGCAAATCCCAAGGCAGTACCTGGTATGCCTGACCAGCAGGGCAGTACGTTTTGGGTGGTTGGATATGTACTGAGACAGGTCCTGGTCTTCCCTGCTGTCTACTTGTTTACTTTCCTTTGACCCCACAGAAATGTAAATTTTGAATTTTGGTCAAGATAAATGTGGAAGGGTTTTCATCTTCCCTTTTGCAAGGATCTCTGTCTATACTAATACAGACATTGGTTTTATCAAAAGTTGTTTAGTACATTATGTGCAAAAATATAATTGAAGATCTTAACTGATATCAAACTGTTGAATTGTTTCCAAAAAAGCATTAATTTTGCCCATAACCTTGGACCGTAAATGAATAAGGTGACATGAAGAGTATAAACCTAGCCCTACTTCAAACTGATATTTTTGTCTGTCTTTACAGAATATTTGGAATAAATCATGTCCGCATCTCTCATCTTCCTAAGTTAAAATTGTCTAAATTAAAACTGGCTAAATTTAAAATGTCAGCACTATTGATGAGATTTAATTCTTGTAAAATGCTTTTATATTTAATGGGCTGTGTATTTATGTTCATTGTTTCATAGTGATTAACAGTCTCTTGTTTTGAATTTCTGTAGGTCTAGCTGTTTTAGTTGCCACAGCATGGTATGGCAATAGAATTGTTCAAGATTTTTATGACCCTATGACCCCGGTCAATGCCAGGTAATGCTATTCATGCATAAAATAATTTGTTCTCTGAGAAAATACCCTTTCTGTCTCCTGCCAAGTCCAGCTAGTGCCATAACTTCTCAGATTTGCTTTCTAGAACTTTATGAAATTTTAGTCAAACCTGAAAATAGTCTAAAAGGCCTGTGACTCATGTTAAAATGAGCTTCATAATTGCTTTAACAGCCTATATTGATGACAAAATGTACTTAAAAGTAGAAAATTTCTAAGCTCTGTACTTTCCAACTGTGCACTGGATATTTTTCTTGTTCACTTTTTTAATATCAATAAAGATGTTAACATATTTAACATTTCTTTTTTGAGGTATGTCCTAATACTTACACCATTTAATTGATTAAGTGATTTTTTTTTTTTTTGTGACTTAACACATGGTTAATGATTGATCGAAAAAATAGTACTACTGTAGGGGTTGATGAATAATACTTCATTCCCAATAGATTAATTTTATTTAGGAAGACACAATTTAACTTATTTATGAGAAAAGTAAGTTGAGATACACTTTGAAACTTTATGCTCCATCACAACTATAAAATTGGCTTTGCTAAAGTCATTTTTGTTTACATTGTGAGTTGTAGAAAGGAAAGAGCTGATTCTGGGCTCTCATGTAACAACAGTCTTTGACCAGGGTCAAGGCTCTTTGTCTCATTGTGTTCACATCATTAAAGCCCAATAACTTCATTCAGAGTCAGGATGTTAAGGTGTAATTATTGTTTGTTGAGTGCTAGGAAGAATCCCTGTGGTCAAGAGATAAGATATGCTTCTCTTCATATAACCGCCCTTACCAGGAGAACATATCCTGCAGTGATCGTGGTCATGTTGGAGCCTATTTCCTAAGACTTACAACATAGGAACAAAAACTGCCAGAGGTCGATAGGCTACATTTTTACCAGTAATGGATGTGAAAGCACTTTATAAATTGCTTGGCTCTATATTTGTGTCACATTGTCTCCCATGATCCTATAAACTGTCCGGTGAGGCAGGTGGAATTATTGTGCTTTAAGAGAAGCAGAAATTTAAGTTGGGAGGTGGCATTATTAGCCAAGAGTGCAGCAGTAGAGAGTCTGCATCAGGACTCAGGGCCAGGCCTCCCCTGGTCTGCCATCGTACAGAGCGTCTCCCCAAGAGTCCGGCTCCATACATCCACATGTATCAGCTTAATCTAGAATGGTCTATGGATTGTTTACAAGTTGTTTTTTATGAAGCCATACATTTCTGATTTCAGTGTGTAGGTACCTAGGATCAATTATTGAAAATTCTAATAGTCCCCATTGCTTGCCAGCAATTTATAGGATACCATTCCTACTTGGCAATAGCATAATTGTTAAGTTTTAGCCTGGGAATCATAAACATGCTTCACAATTGTTCTCTATGTGGTAAAGTCTTTGGAAATATTGTGTTATTAACCTGGTGCTGCCTGCCATATTGTCTGAGCTACTATTGCAAAGTGTCTACAACTGCAATGTAAACATTCTGGTGTATCTGTAGTCATGAACCTTAGAGTGCTTCCCCAAAGGGATCATGGGGGATTTTTTTTTCCCAGTGGAAAAATATATAATGAATATTATATTGATTTCCTTCCTTAATTGTATTACAAAAGTTCCCAGTGATTCATTAATGAAACAAATGCATTGTCTTTGCAGGTATGAATTTGGTCAGGCTCTCTTCACTGGCTGGGCTGCTGCCTCTCTCTGCCTTCTGGGAGGTGCCCTCCTTTGCTGCTCCTGTCCCCGAAAAACAACATCTTACCCAACACCACGGCCCTATCCAAAACCTGCGCCTTCCAGTGGGAAAGACTACGTGTGACCTGGAAGCAAAAGGAGATGACGTTGTTGACACAAAGAGGAAATGGACATCGAAATACTGTTATTGACATTAAGACCTCAGACTCTTGACTTTTGTAGTCTGAACTGTGGTATTGCAAACAACAACAGACAAATGCAAAAACAGAACAAAAAACATATTTTTTTAAAATATGCATCGCTAAAAATGCCTTAGTCTTATTTTATCTCCTTTCCTCAATATGGGAGGGAAGTCTTTTCCATTTTTGTTACTGTTTCCCACCGAGTAATCATCTCAAACGTGGGGAGGGGGAGCTCCTTAAATATATATATAGATATGTACATATACATGTTTTTCTATAAAAAGTTAGATAGCAAAAACTCTTATCATTATGTTGGTACCAGGATACTTAAAATATATCTAAAATAGAAAAAAATATTTAATTCTATATTGATTAAAAAAGCAGTTTATTGGCATATTTCTCTTCTTCTATATGGACATATATAATATATAAAAGGTCAAATATAATTTTCCATCTTTCATCAGCTGTTAGTGTCTTCGACAAAAGACCTAACCTGTTTACCAAGTATGAGGTTTTTCACTTCTTCATGTGCTTCTTTTATATTATTTTTATTACAACCTTATAGCATGTGCTTTCATCATTCTTCGCGCTTTTTTTTTTATGAGGCTGAGCTTAAATCTTGAATGTGATAACACATTTCATATGCCTACGATATCATTCCTGGGGTCAGGAAGAGTCTCTTATAAATCAGAGCTTTGGGAGCATGTCTTTCTGCAAGACCAGATGATCTATTCTTGTTGACCTTCCCACACGCTTTCTGTACTCTGACCTACAAGGCTCTTATTTGCTTTGAAAATATTTGTCCGATTGACTTGCTATGTGCTGCTTTCCCAGGTGTTGTAACACAATTTTATTGATTGAATTTTTAAGCTACTTATCCACAGTTGTATATCCCTGCAAACTATCTTTTCTCCCCCACCCCCCTCCACTGTATTGTTCTCTCATATGTAATTATCGTATAGTTTACCTCTTTCTAGAGAAAAAAATGGCTCACGTGTCTGTTTGTCTGAATGAAGTACTAGACTTCCTGTAGTGATAATCTGATGACAAGTATTCTCTCTCAGGCTGTAAGCGAGTCACTTAATCTTTCTCCTCTTTTCCCATCTGTCAAATTGAGATAATGATACTTAACCATCTGGTAGAGGCGGTGTGAGTATTAATTAGTTGATATTATGCTCATTCTTTGAACATGAACTATGCGTAAGTCGTGTTTTTATTTGCTCAATTGGCTGTTAAGTCACTGAATCAAACCTATGCACATATTTTTATATCGTTCAGCACCTTCCTTTCTTCATTGGCCTATTTCCTTTCTCTGAGCTGTGTCCAGCCTAGCTCTTGGTTCTCTGTTCCATTTGAACAATTGCTCTTAGTTTTTCTATCTGAGAAATTGCTACTTCACTTGAGCAAGATGATGTAATGGAAAGGTGTTGGCTTTGGTGTCTGGAGACCTGATTTGAGTCTTGGTGCTATCAATTACTGTGTGAGTTTGGGCAAGGCACTTGGCTGCCCTAGATTTATTGTCTCATCTGTAAAAAGGGGATTGTAATTCTGGACCTGCCTACCTCACAGGGCTGTTGTGGGGATCCGGTAAGATGCAATACATGTAAATGTCATTTTATAAGGTTAAAAAAAAAAGTATACTGTATGGGGGAAAGGGTTAAGGATTTAAGTGCATCAGTTTGGGATTACTTTTCAAATCCCTGAAAAGAGAGAAGTTCTAAGAAATGGGTTTCTTGCCTTAATCTCTCATGTGATGGAAGACTAAAGTGAAATTCAGCTTACTAAATGAAAAAAATTCTAAGGAAATCTTAGTTTCTTCAATCAGCATGGCCTGATGCTTTTTGTGGCTAAGCTTTTCTCCTTTCAGTAATGCAGACTTGACCTAGGACAAGTTTGCAGGTGTAATGGGTAAAACAGAAGTGTAAGCATCAGCAAAGCCAAAGTATGGAACTTTTTTTTGAATTATAATAATTTGAAGGGTATACAAGGTGAGTTTCTGTTAAGTGATACTATCAGAGTTGTAGCTATTAGCTGGCAGTTAGCACCACTCAAATAGGTAGTTTGGGAATGGTAATTCATAGTGAAACTGCATCGGGGGAGTTATCCAAAGGACTGCATCATGTGAAGATAAGAACCAGTAAATTTTAGTATGTCTACCGAACCTGAGACTGTATGTACCTAGAAGGTATAATTCAAACAGCCTTTGCTTCATACAAAGCTTCTAATGTCTGAGTATAAATGCATGGTGGCGACTAGTTGCTAAACTCTACAGAGAAATTGATAGTCCAAAATGGCCAACAGAATTGTTACACCAGAATTTATCCAATTTTGATATTTTTGTACTCTGCTTCTGTGCCTGGAAACGGACAAATAGATATTTTGGAGTTTTGTAATGGGAATTTGTATAAAGCATTACTCTTTTTCAATAAATTGTGGTTTTTTTAAGATTTTATTTATTTATTCATGAGAGACACACAGAGAAAGGCAGAGACATAGGCAGAAAGAGAAGCAGACTCCCTGTGGGGAGCCCAATGCGGGACTCCATCCCAGGACCACGGGATTGTGACCTGAACAGTAGGCAGATGGTCTACCACTGAGCCACCTAGGCATCCCACAATTGTGTTTTTTAATAAAAAACAAACAAACAATAAATCCTTAGCTTGTTTTTCTGATTATTTCAAGATCACCATGCTTTGAAGATGATATGGTTTGGGATAGGATCTGACTCACTCTATGTTCCTAGGAAAGCACTCTTGTGCCTCTGGGCCATCTGTCCCAGAGTAGTTGAGTGACTCTGCCCACTTGAATGTCCCTTTTTTTCTCTCAAACTAAGTTTCTTTCTCATCAAGCTAGTGATAGAAGAGAATGCCAAGAGAAGTTACTTTATTTTCTTCATCCACAAATGGGATATGCTACAAAGAATGACTAAATGGTAAAATAGCTGGAAAGCATTGCGCAAGCTTAAGCTGGTTGTGTTCCTCAGAAGGTGGAAGAGTGACAGACTGGAGGCTAGAAACCCATTATCCTTTTTGTAATGATGATCATCAAAACCACCTTGGGGGAAAGCAAGTGACAAAACACATTTATGCACTATCTGAAAATATCAATAATTGATAATGCTTTAATTGTAACCTCTCCCTGGGCAATTTTCCTCTTAACATGATAGGCTTGTCCACAAAAATTGCAGCTCTGTGTGCAATTTCAGGCATCAGCAGACTGGGTGAGAGAGAGGCTAAGTTCTGTTGGATCTGAACTGTTAAGCAGTTGCATCAGAATCCCCACTTTTCCTGCAGAATTTAAATCTCTGGGGGTGGGGTCCAGGCCCATGACGTTTGAGAGGAAATAAAATGCCTAAGTGCTCCTGCCAAGAACTCTTAAGGGAAAAACATGGATTGTAAATTATATCAAGTAGAATCCTCTTCTGGGTGAGCTCATCCTTGCTGGATGCCTTTATTCTGGGCAGTTAGACTTTCCCTTTCCTCACATAGCACTTCCTGCATGGATGTGTGTCCTGGTTCAGAGAAAACTCCATGCCATTTTTATATTCCCCACTTTTTCAAGCCTGTTGCTAATCCTAATAAAGTCTGTAGTGAATTCTCTCCCTTCTCCTTGCAAGCGCAGAGGGGTAAGATTTCTGCACTCCCTCCTCTCCCACACCAGACATACTCATGCCCCCAGCCTGCCCTAAAATCTCAGCAATTAGTTGGTACCATGGAAACTGACAGAAGTCATTACAGATTCTTAGGTTGTATGGGAGCAGCTTGTTGAGTCCAAAAATATTCAAAACCTTCTCAATGCTCTAATCTCTGCAAACCTCATGGCATTTCATATACTTGACTTCCTTCAATAGGTTTTTCCAACATGGCCAGTATGAGCGATTGGACACGAGATTGGAACTTATTCAGTTAATATTTACTGAATATCTATATTAGGCCCAGGGCCATGAAATGCAGACAAGGCTAAATGATGTAGGAAATGAGTAAAACCCCCTGGGACTGAGCATGGTGAATGATGTTAAGTGGAAAGAGAACTGAACTAGCACTGGTTTGGCCATTGATTTGCCACAGTGAGCTATGGAGATCCCCATCCTTTTTTTTTTTTTTTTTTTTTTTTTTAATCTGCAAAATGAGGAGCTTGGCCTCATATCGTGGTGCTTATCCATAACAAAATCAGAATCACCTGTGAAGTTTTGAAACTACCCAATTCCAGGACCTACCCCAGATCACTGAAATCAGAACCTCTGAGAGGGAGGCCCCAGGTAGTAGCTTCCAAAGACATTCTATAATGCTTGATCTGGACTATAAACCACGGGGCCATGTCATCCTTCAGGATCAAGGATGCTCAAAAACTTTCCTGGCTAAACACATACCTAAGTACTTCATAGATTACAATGTTGTCTAATTATCCTTTCTCCGATTTTGCAGTTTTATTTTCTGACTTTAGGGGTTTTTGTTACTGTTGTTGTTTGTTTTGGTGAGGGGGGAAAGAGTTAAAGGGAGGTTATTTTCATAGACTGTTCTCATATTTCTTCAGTAAATAATCTCTTTTTTTGTCATTTTCTATTATTTTTAAATTACCTCCCAAAATAATCATTAATACAAAGCAAATTCGGTTTTAACAAGCAGCCTTCTATTTAATAAATAATATTTTTTTCAAAAGAATAAGTGATTAAAAAGCAGAGCCTGAGTTATTTTCTTCTGTTATGTGAAATTTTCACGAAAGTCCTTAGCAAAACCATAATCTTGATACATTTATTTTAAATTAATTAATGATTTTATTTCATTTATTTCATCATCTCCACTATATTGTTAAGGCATTTATATATAAGAAAGAACCCTATGGAAAAAGAAAAGCATGGGAATGATAAACACAAGATTCAATGCGGTGTTACATGTGGAAGAAGACAAGTGGTGGGATAGGTGAAGAACTTAGAGGCATATGGACGTTGTTTGGCTATGTTCTAGTCATGGGTTAGGTCAGAGGGTTCACAGATATTCATTACATATAATTATTATTCTTTAAAATGTGCATTACTATATATTCAGGTATACTATAGCAAATGGTGTATCAGAAAAGACAATAAAGAAATATGTTATAAAACGAAGAAAGTCAGTAGGCTTCCACTTTTATCCATAAAAGTGGATAGAACGGTGTTCCCATGGTCACATTCCATAGCAAGTCGGGAATTTTAGTTGCGCAGATGAGCACATCGCTGCCCATAAATAGCAGATTTTGCTTGCCTCGTTAGTTATATCACCTCAGCCAACTTACTAATGTCTCTCAGCCTCAGTAATAATTTGTGTGTGACTTAACCCACACTTTTAGTAGGAATAAAATGACATAATATATGGGAATGTCCTTTATAAACCAAAAACACTGAACGAATGTAAGGGAATATGGGTCTCAGGAATAATTCTCTTGGTAAAATGAAAGCCATTACCTTGACAATTTCAAGTGCACAGTTGATTGGGTAGGGTCTTTGCTCTGATTTCATATATTCGCCTAGCTCTGGGTCTGTCTTCAGGAATAATACACAGACTCAAAATTGCAAGACCCATACGACAGAATTAAAAAGCCAGGTTATCATTTCATGGACACTTCCTGATGATGTGACTTTTAAAAAATGATAAAACATAAAATGCACATGTAATAAAAATGCCTAGATGCAGCCACTTTACCATTTTACTTCTTCATGAGATGTTGGAAGGGAAGCAATTTTGCTGAGATGCTATCAGTTGAAACTATCCTTTCCTCAATTTAGTGCTTATCTGTGCCAAATCCTGATCCAAGCAGAAATTACAGAGATGAGTAAAACATAGTCTTTGCCTTAGGGCCACTTTTTCCCCCCAAGCCCCAGAATGACATTCCCCAGGTGGTCTATATGAATGATGTCCCCTAGAGGGTATGCAGTGGATAGCCCAGAATCCCACACCAATGCCTCAAAAAAACAGAAATTATGAGAAAAATAAAAAAATAAATCAACAAGGATACAAATAAGGTTGTGAGAAAAACCTAGAATAACCACTAGGAATCAGAGAAGCACTCACAATTAATATCCTATTCATCGGAGTAGTAAAAGTCTTAAAACCTAAAAATACCAAGTGTTGGATAGGATATAAAGATAATGGCTTCTCATTCTCATAGATAAATTGGTACACACTATGTATTAGAGAACCAATTTTGAAATAGCTAAGAAAATTGATCCTTTCACTGTGATCCAGAAATACTAACTTGGACTAGAAATCCCTGAGTATCTTGGTGGCATGTATGATAGAGATGAGGCTTTTGGTGGTGAGTGCTAAGGGAGGCCCAGAGGCAGGGAGCATGTAAGAGCCTTACAGGGTCTGAGAAAGCAGATAGAGAGGGAAGCACCTGACTGAGGCATTGCCAGGAATCTGCCAGGCGGGCAAAAAAAGAAAGACATTCCCAGTGGAGAGCCATGTGGGAAAAGATAAGAGATTTACACAGTGCAGTGAATGAAATGCGAGAGTTATGCTAAGTGACCCAGAATACTAAAAGCAAAAATGGAAAAGAAAAGGTAATAAAGATGAGACATATGCAAAGATTCAAATTTCAATTAAGGAATTTGGGTAGGTGCTTCATGATCTACAAAGATTAAATAACTTTTTTTTTCTGAGAATTGATGGGAAGATACGATACAAGCTCTAGAGTTCGAGAAAATTTTACACTAGTCATCTTTTGATACCAAACATCTTTAGTGATTTTGTTTTTCATAATGTCCAGTATTCACTCCCCCTTCTAATAAGAGCACTACAGTTTGTTTCAGAGAAACATCCTACATTACTCTCTGTAGGTATGGTTTGGATGGCCTGTCCTGCCACCCAGCAGGATAGGAACGTTGGTGTATAAATATTTACAATTTTTTGGAACATCAATATATTCCATATTCTTGGCAGAGCTGTAATAATCGTGATGAATATTATTATAGAAGATAGAGGGAAAATAGCCAAGACTTCCTTAGACATGCATATCTATTTTTCCATCTCCATTCCATCCCTTGGAAGATTGGTGTGTATGGTGGATTCTTCTTATATTATGATTCTCGGTCTTTCTCCTGAAGAAAGATATTTAATCCATTGGTAAACCCTGTCAATTCTACCTTCAAAATTCATCCCGAATCAGACCATTTCTCTCCCTCTTCTACTGTAGTCCAAACCACAATCATCTCCTATCAAGACGAGCAGAATAATCTCCCAAATGATCCCCTGTTCCCAGTCCTGGGCCCTATAGTCTATTCTCCAAATAGTAAAAAGTCTGGTCTTTTGAAAATGTAAGTTAGATAATTCTCCTGTCTTTACTCTTCACAATCCTCCAGAATTTCCAACGAATTTAAAATAAAATCTGACACTAGCTATCTTCCCATCCTCGTCACTTACCACTGTGCTCCTAAATCATACTGCTCCAACCTCTGGTCTCCTGGCCAGTCCTGTAATACAACAAACAAGCATCTTCAATTTATTGTTTTGCTCCCAGTTTTTCTTTTCTCCTAGAAGAATCACATATCAGAAAAATCTTGTCTAATCATTTTCTATGAAAAAGTGCCCTAAAACTCTCTATTCCCTTGCCCTGCTTCATTTTTCCTAACATGACAAGAATGGAAGATGTTATATTGCATATTTACTCATGTGTTAGTGTATTGCCTGCCTGTCCCTCTGATTAAATACTCATGAAAGCAGGAGATTTATGTATGTATATCTTTATATACTCGCTCACCACTATGTCACAGATGTCTAGGACCATAGTGCCCATCCTGTAGTAGAACTCAAGTAGTTATTAGTAAGCAAATTGATTAAACAAGTGGATAGTGACTATAAGGCAGAGCATATGAACCAAGTTGAACCAATGAGACTTCATTCTTGTTTTACTCTTTATTATAATTGTGAGAAGGAAAAAAAATCTCTCTTTTTTCTAGAATTTACTAGATGAAGAAAGAAAAACCTAGGGCCAAAAATAAATAAATAACAAATAAAGCCCTCACTATGAGGAAAACAGTTCTGCAGGATGGAGAAGAACAGTGCCTAATAACACAATTCCAGCGCCTAGATGCAGCCATATCTAAAGTTAACTATAATTTTGTACTTTTGAGTTATGGGCACCAGTAAATTTCTTATTCTCTTAATGTCTTTGTCTCAAATTTTTGCCATTTGCTTCTGAAAGAATCCTGACTAATTTAATCACCAACCTCTTAGATAGATCAAGGTATGGGGGGCATGTTTCGCCAAACTCACAAAATTAATGATGGAGCCCAGACTTATGCTATAAGAATGTCTGAGTCCGAATCCTGGTCTTTTTTTCCACTCTGTTGCTCAGCTGGCTGTACAAACAGATTCAAACCCCCTCCTACTCATGATCTCAGGTTGTTGGACATTTATAAAACAGCCTTGTATTGGGGCCAAGAATCCTAGGAAATTAAGTAGATTGAGATGAAGTTTCTTGTGTTATTTAATCTTTTAAAATTTAAACTGCTACCTCACCATGGGGGAGTCTAGCTCAGAAAAAGAAAAAAAATTCCTCTAAAGAAAATATCAGGATTAATCCTCTCAGTCAAACTATACATTCGCTAAAGAAAGGAAAATCGCTTTTATAAAGACTCGTTTTTTTCTCAGAAACTTGTAACATTCATGGTTTTTTTTTCTTCTGCTGGGTTTATTGCACGTCATAAATCTTTTAATTCCCCGAATCCGGTTGAATGTAACTGAATCATTGTTTCTGTGCACTACTGTGGTCCTGCCAACCCCCACAAGCTTAATCTTGGGACTGTCAGAGAGTCTACGAAAGTGTCCAGCTCAGTATCTGGCACATGGTGGCATTTGATAACTTCTACTCTTTAAAAATAAACATGAGTGTGTCTTTTCTATAGTAATGTGGAAGTGTGTAGGACACTTTTCCAAACTTTTGCAATTTTCAAGCTCTGAAACCATCATTTCTATTGGAGTCCCGTGGTTTTAATACATACTAGAAGAAGATTAAAATAAAGCTATAAAGGAGCAATCTCTACACTATATTCTAATTTTACTGGAGAAGAGAAAACATGAAATTTTGTAGATGTTAGATAAAATTCTTTTGAAGAATTTTTGTTTTATGTTTTAAGACTTTATGTTTTAATCCTCATTACTTTCTTACTGAATTTTTAAGACATTTTCAAAAACTCTACTTAATCCAATTTTATGAAAAATGCAGTTTCTGGGTTATAGTCAAATATTTAATATACTAGGAGAAATGTAAGTAACCCCTGAATCTGTCAGAACCGATGACTTGGTTGATGGGATAAAATTAGGTTAAAGAATGTTGTTCTTCATGGGACACCTGGGTAGCTCAGCGGTTGAGCATCTGCCTTTAGCTCAGGGTGTGATCCTGGAATCCAGGGATGGAGTCCCACACTGGGCTCCCTGCATGGAGCCTGCTTCTCCCTCTGCCTGTGTCTCTGCCTCTCTCTCTCTTTGTGTCTCTCATGAATAAATAAAATATTTTAAAAAAAGAATGTTGTTCTTCGGGTCTACATTAGAGTTGATCATTTTAAAATAAGGCATATTTTATTGTAATGTTTATTGAATATATAATGTGTATGAGCATACCAATTCGTATGAAAATACCAATTTTTTAACTCTTGAAGGAGAATATTTAGTCAATTGTTTAAACAGGGTGCACTGAAATGTTTTTACTACTAATGGTTTTTTAAACTCTCTATCCAGAAAGTAAAAAATGATATTGAATTAGTTCATATTGTGTATTGAGTTTTTGTAGCTCATATATTCACTTTATTAATATATTGTGCCTTTATACTAATCAGCCTTTTATCCAACCAAAATTATTAATTGAATGCCTACAACAAACTATATACGATGTGCTCTAAACACTTACCTAACACTAACAACTTATTATCATTTTTCTTTAATTGAACTGTCTGCTCTGACAGTCATAAAGCCAGAACTTCCCTATGCAAAAATTATGAGCCAGGGCTTTAGACTTCAAGTAGTTTAAAGGGTAGTGTTTTCAGTAAAAACAAAACAAAACAAAACAAAACAACTGCCCTAGCTGAAAAATCCTCCAGGGTGGGATAAATCTGAACAAGAACAAGTCTCAGAATAATAGTCATCCCCTTTTGGTTTCTCCTTCATGATTTGCTGTCAATTCCTTCCGGTGAAAACCATCTGAAATTTAAGACTTCAGGCTCAAATTGTTTCAAAAACCCCAAACTTGATATACAGTGATTGACTCAACATTTCCACCAGGAGTCTAATAGAAGTCTCAAACAAAACATGGGCAAAAGCAAATTCTTGATACCGAAGCAAACCAAGTGAAAACTTGAGAAGGCCTCTCCCTTTGCGGTTTAAGTGTGACTGGTCTTCAGGGCGCTGGGCCAAAGTCTTAACTATACTTCTGACTGCATTCTTTTCCTCACACAGTAAATTCAATCCATCATTGAATCCTGCTAAAATCTTCCTCAAATCTAACTACCTCTCACCACGTGACTCCAAGTCCCATAATCTCTCATTTGGACTACTGATGTTTCATGAGATCCTTTCAATGCTCACTGGGCTTTGACCCTCATCTACTGATGGACTAATTTCTAGGCAGCAGCACAATTATCTTAAAACCCAATTCATATCATATCATTCTTCTGCTCAAAACCCTCCATAGCTTTGACATCTTACTCAGAATAAAATTCCAATCCCATACCTTGACCCTTTGCCTATAAGGCTCCATATATTATACAACCTTTGTTTCCCTCTCTGATGTCATCTCTTTGCCCTGGATCCTTCTTTCTGAACTACAAATATCCTTCACATACAAAAACCATATTCTCAACTGAAGGACATTTACATTTGTCATAACACCTGACTACATAGCTCCTCCCTCAGATTCACCCCTCATTTACACTCAGGTTTAAACTCCAATGTCACTTGTTCGAAAGGCCTTCCTGACCAACCTAAATGCAACAGCATATAACCCAAACTCTAAACACTAATATCTTACCTGCTTTTTACCCATCATTCTTATCACAGATTAATTATATACATATTTGTGTGCATGTCTTTCACCTCTCCAACAGAATGCAAGCTACGTAACAGTGGAGGATTTTTCTGTTTTGTTCACTGTTATATTTTCGTTGTCTACAACTGTGCCTGGCCCAGAGTGGGTATTCAATAACTTCTTAATTAGTCATTAACTTTTCTTCTTTTCCTTTCACACTGTCCTAGAGTTTATTCCATGGATTCCTGACAAAAAAGAACTGGAATAATTCTGTATGTCTTATTTTTTCCATACCCCCTGCATAAGATGCAGTATTATATTTCTGTTGTAAGATACTCATTGTGAGATGGCAGAGGTATGGAGTAAAAGATGAAATATCCCACTTAGTTACATGTTTTTGTAGAATTCTAGGCATGAACTGACTACCAAGAAGGGAGCTTATGGGGATGACAGTGATGAGGAGGAAGGCAGTATGTTTTCTTTGCTCAAAATCCTCCTCCACATAGCCCTGAATAAGATCTTAGAGGTCAAATATGTTACAATCTAGAGGAAGCTGAATCCCTCCTCCAGCCTCCTACACAAGGGATCATCCCCTTTACCACCAAAGGCAAGAAACTCACCCATGGATGTCATGAGTCAGAAGCTCCTCCCAAGTAAACTCTACCCTCTGGAGTATCTTTCAGCACATTATGAGATTATACTCGATCTGTCACTAGAGATGTTTTTCCTGCCGAGTCCCCCCAAAACTAACATCCAGATCCTCTGTCAGTCTTGATCTTTAACCAAGTATAACAACTGTCAGCATTTCTGAAGCTCAAATCAGGCCCTACTCTCTCCGCCCAGCCTCCAGGCCTTTTGGCAATGTTGTCAGGGTTTCTGTGACTGTGAATCAGCTCCCAGAGCACAGGAAAAAGACACTGGTGTCTGAGGACCTCCTGGGAAAGACAGACTCTTTTGTCATCAATGTGCATGAGGGCTAGATTATGTGAGGCTTGTCAGTGCCGGTGGACAGTCATGACAGTTACAGTTCAAAGAATGAGGAGCCACCTACTTTGACATGAGCTTTCTTAACTCTCTCTAACCAGTTCTGGAATCCACAATGACACTTATATAGCTTTGTGATTAAGCCTCTTCCCTTTATTACTTTGTGACCTTGGTGAGGTCATTAACCCTCTCAAAGCCTCAACTTCCTCAGCTGTAATTGGGAATTGTGAGTACCTAATTTATTGAGTTGATGTTAGTATTAAGTAGTTATACTTCTTGCTCATAATAGTCACTCAATTAACCTTACCTACTATTAGTTATTCTTTTCTTTATAATGGCATGGGGAAAATAGTATATAGGCCTATCTTCTAGTATTCTTTGCTATCGGTTCAGCAAAAGCTTCCCCCTTAAATGTAACTAAAAGGTAAGATGTGTCAGAGTTTGTAAAAAAAAAAAATGAATTATTGATCATTCAGATGAAATTTTTATATTTTGAAAATATATTATTCTATTAAAAGGTAACCAAGTACTTGAAGACATTCCACTTAATAGTATCATAATTACAAAAGACATTTTATTCAATTACTTAGACAATTTGGTAACTTTCAGTTACACTTATCTTTTCTTGGCATTATTATCAACATTTACTCTCCATGGTAACCCTGAGTCTCTCAGATATAATGAGATTGGATTTTTGCACAAGTGGGATGATCCCGTCAATGTGTTACAGGAAATCATAATATTGAAGTCTTTTCTAGTTCTGCAGCACAATCACCCAGATTCATAGGTTTTCAAAGTTTGGTGTTCTTATGGAGGATCCTGAGATGCGTTCAGGTGTTCCCTGAAGTCAAAATCAATATGCCTTTTTGCCAATAGTACAAAACTTCCGGGGTATGAAGGTGAATCAAGGCTCTGATATCAAATTGTATTCACAGTCACTGTAGAAGAATAGCCTTCAGAAAGTGCCAGGAATTATTGATTTTGTTAAACCTCAACTCTTGGCAATGTGCCCAGCTAACGTTCTGTGTGATGAAATGAGAAGTATGCATAAAGCACCTCTACTGCATGCCAAAGTATGATAGGTGTCTCAAGGAAAAGTATTTGTATGGGTATTTGAGTTGAAAACTGGACCAGCTGCTTTTTTCATGGAACACTATTTTTACTTGAAAGAATGACTAAGAGACAAACTATGATTATTCGAACTTGAGTATTAGGCAAATATTTTTTGAAAATAAGTGAAGTGAAACTGTCACTTCACAGAAAACAACTAAGAGTATTTGTGGCCAGTGTGTGATTTGCACTTTCAAATGAAATTGTATATCCTTTTGCAATTTGTAAAATATGGATCCACCCCCAGGAGCTTTATGGCTTACCAATACTTAGACTTCTGATGAGATTGGTTGTATTAACCAAGATGGTTTGTCAGTATTGTGGGATGAAACATACTATCCCTTGGGGAGATCTACATAACTTAGTGATCTTAGTTATCTATATGGCTACAGTATTTTCCATCATAGTTATGCCAGTTTACATTCCTACAGACAGTGTGTAAGAGTTCCTTTTCTTCAATTTCTGGACTGATTGCTGGAGTCAGGGCTTGCAGGAGTTTGTTAAATAGATGTGTCGAGAATGGGCATCCATGTGTTGTTCCTAATTTTAGAGGAAAATTTTTCAACCTTTTACTATTAAGAATGATGTTCACTCTGAGCTTGTCATTTATGATCTTTGCTATTGAGGTACATTCTTTCCATATATAATTTGTTGAGCATTTATTTAAATCATGAAAGGATGTTTAATTTTGCTAAATGCTTTTTTGCGTCTATTAAGATGATCATAAGATTTTTACTCTTCATTTTCTTAATGTGGTGGCCACATCTATTGATTTGCATATGTTGAACTATCCTTGCATCCCACAGATGGATCTTCATTGCTCATAGCATACCACCGCTTAAATGTGCTATTGAATTTGGTTTGCCAGTATTTTATTAAGGATTTTTGCATTTATGTCTTTTCTGTTTTTTCTTAAAGGTGGTAATCATATCCCCATTCTACTAGACCAGGAAAAAATTAAGTAATATCTCAGTCCTCTGGTATAAATCAAAATATCAGTATTTTGCTATAAAACCTGATTAGTAAATAACTAATCAAGAACATCTTGAGCCCGAAAGAACATCCTATTTCTACCCCCATAGAATTGATTTATGCACCTAGTCATAGGCAGGGGAGTTGAAAAATCTCAGGAATTCTCTGCAGGAGGAAGGCCTGTCCCAGGATGCTAACCCACAGGAGGATGCTGGAGAAAAGAATGGCTGAAGCCTGAGACTTGGTCAGGACCCAGAAAAGTGAAAAGGCTAGATTTTACAGGTGCAATGACCTCTTTTCTCCAAATCACCGATCAGATAAATCACCTCTCTCTCATGAATAGGGATGAATGAGGGAAAGGGAAAGAGGGCAGGCTTCGCTCCCCCCCCCAAAAAAAAAATCCAACATGATAGAAGTTCTTTTATGAGGTGCTGCAGAAAAGCAAGCCAACAAAAAGAAAGATGCTTACCATACTACCATCTGGTGACTGTCCACGGACAGATAATTATTTTTCTTTTCTATTACCAGAATATACCTTTAATTTAACGTTCTGTTTATTCCATTCAACATTTATTATATTAATATTTTTCATGGTTCTGCTTAGTCTCCATAATCATTATTTTGTAAGCTAATATTTTCCATTAAAAATGAGACATATTTTAGTTAAGGATTCTCTTAAAATACACATTTTAATTGTTTCCCATTTTCAATTTGGTGATGATCTTCTTGCATGTAGCCTCTTTCCAACTTTTGAATTTTCTGTGTTGCACTTACATAAATGGGATTATTGACTATTTTTATAATACTTCATATGTATTACTGAATTGCTATTTAACGGATGATGCACAAATGCCAGACTTTGCCCTAAACATCACGAGATAGGAGTCTCCAAATTTGAAAATAATGTTTTTTCAAGGGTGTAAATTTTTTTAAGTCCCCTCCCTACCTCAAATATTCTACACCTTTCTTTCTGTTATCTTCTTTCTCCCATTGACCAGCTTTCCAAAGCTCCAGAACAGACAACATCCCTTAGACTTTTGTGGAGTTGAATAAAGCTGGAAAACCGAAGCCAAAATCAAGAAATTTTCCAGAGAAAGAGAATTGAACATTACTCTGAATCTACTCAGGAGCTCCACCCTTTCCTCTTTTCCTCTCCTGCTTCACTGTCCAATAAATCCTTTTGACTTGTGGACCTGCTTCTTGCTTCTTTAGAATGCCAAAATTCCTGATTGGACATTGATTGTAGGTATCAACTATCTTAGACAAAGTCCTGGCTCTATCTATAAGCTTTTAATTATCTGCCAACGTAGCTCTATTGTTTTTGTATATGTAGATTGCGAGTTAGATGTTAATATCATCCAAAAAAAATCAATGATCTCAATCTCAATAGTTTGATCAATTTGCCCTTCATATATTTTCTATCAAGACGTTTGTATCCTATTCTTCAGGTTCCCAGCACTGGCAAGTCACCTGATTTCCTAACTGATTTTCAATTATTTTCCTTTGAAGATGATCCAATTTTTTTATTATTATTCCTGGTATAGAAATACATCTCCTATAATTATCTTGTTGGTCTTTAGGGATCCTATGCAGGTCAGGAGAGCATTTGGGGACTTTTCTGACATGACTAATTGTTTAATAGCTCCTTTGTCTATCTCAAACTTCTCCTTTGTTCTAGTTTGATCATATCCATATTATAATTATCTATTCAAATCTTGCAACCCCTACACATATGTCAATTTTTTCTGATTCAAGAATTCATAGATTCGTAGATTCATAGATTTTTTTTTCCAAAAATGTGGATGGAAATTTCAGTATACATGAGATCTCAATATATACCAGGAAGGTGAATTTGTTTGGAATTCAGTGTCATTAGACCTAATAAATTATGTTACTAAAATTAAAAATGAAAGGATTTTGTTGTAACTATGCTGAAATTTGCCCTATATTTCTTTGTAGTCCTTTCAGGAGCTAGTCTGAAAAGCTCTGCATTCGGTAAGTACTTTAATATCTCTTTACTGAGCCATAGAGAGACTTTATCATTATACACTTGGACTATTATTAATAAATTGCTTCAATTATCTTGTTCACATTATTACTAAAGTTCAAAATTTATAAAATAATAGTAATGGAAGCATTTCATGTCAAGTTTCTGGCTCTGCGTTGAGGAGTTAGCAGGCAACAGCTGCTGACAGTCAATCTAGGGACTACTGAGCTCTCCTGTCCATTCCACTTCACTCCCTTACATGCAGAGGCAGCCCCATGAAACAAGTCTGCAGCCATTAGTGTTTTGACCTGTGAATTCCTTAGTCACACCTTAGTCTCCACCTTTGTTGCGACACCTTGAATTTATTTTTTTTTTTATTTTTTTTTTATTTTTATTTATTTATTTTTTGACACCTTGAATTTAAAACCCTATTTTTGGACTGCCTAATTGTCTCTTTATAGAAATTCTCAAAGTACTTTCAAGTACTTAATACACATACTCCCCCCCCACACATACACACACACACTTCCCTGGCAATTATTACCATTACTTCTTGCTATGGTATCCTCATTTTTCTAGTGAGTTGGTCTTTATAACCAGTAAAACAACACTGCTTTTCATCCTAAAGAGTGATCCAGGAGATGTATTATTCTGCAAATCCTCTGTTCCTCGTTTATACAACTTGCATTCTCTTCTATGTCTCCTGATAACAATAACCAAGGACAATAATCATGATAACCCCAGCAGCAGCCAATCTCCATCTTTCTCTGTGGTCCAACCAATTACCGACCACCTTTCCTTGCTTATTAATAATTGTAAAACAGTGTGGTCAAACACTCAGGGATTATTCTGAGTGGCAGCCTTATAATTCTGCAGAAACTACAAAACAAACCCAATCAATGAAAATGGTTAAAGTCATTCACAACACTTTTTTTCCTTAATTCTCAATCTAGTCTGTCACTAAGTCATGCTTTTTGTCCCCTCATAAATATACCTCAAATCATCTATTTTTTTCCATTTCTCTGCCACTACCTTAGTCTAAGCCACTGAACTATTTAAATACCTTCAAATACGCAACCCTCACCTGTCCATTCCCACCTTCTTTGCCAATCCCCTTAGATCAGTCCCTCCCTCTTCCCATGTACTGTTTGACATCCTAGGAGGCTGATAACCAGGCTATGTGTCAGGTGGCTTCCCACTGGTTCTGCTACGGGAGATAGTGGCAGGAGATTGGAGGATGAAGGAAGAGAGAAACAAGCTATTTTCCTCTTCCTTCCCTACCATGGGCAGCCTCTCTGGCATGGTTCCAGCTTCTGCTGGGAGACCCTGGTCCCTAATCATGTTTACCACCTCCTTCCTTGGTCTCTTCAGTCCTGGCGTTTTAGAGACTTCTAGCTGTTGCTAACTCTGGGGTTACCTTGTTGTCACCGATTGTCTTTTTTTTTTTTTTAATTCTTATGATTTTTTTTTTTTTTTTTTTAGAGAAAGAGCACATGAGCAGGAAGGGGCAGAGGGAGAGAGAGAATCTTAAGCAAGCTCCATATCCAGCATGGAGCCTGACATCATGACCTGAGCCAAAATCAAGAGCTTAACCCCCTAAGCCACCCAGGAGCCCCGTCACCTGTTGACTTTTCATCCACTTCATTAGCTGTCGACTGTCGGCCGACTCTTCCCAGACTGGAACTGTCAGGAGAGAAATCTGACAAATATAATCGAGGAATTTTAGAGTCTAGCACTGTTGTCCTCTACTTCTTAAGACCAAGACTAACTCCGGTGGCGCAAAGTAACAAAGCTATTATCATAGATTAGGTGATGAATGTCCTTTGCAAGAGCCAAGACTATAAACCCACCTCTGAAACTGAATAAAGTCACCAGTCAGAAGGAAAAATCATCAACAACATAAAACAACAACAAAAAAAAAACTGACCTTGAACTGTTCTCCCCACATAGACCACTAATGATTGTTTATCATGTGGATTCTCTCTGGCATTTAACTCTTTCTTTTTGAATATGATGATTGGTGGGGGCATCCGCATCTGAGTAGACAGACTGCATGAAGGTAGATGCAGAGGCAGCAGTCCACAAACGGTGTTAAGATGAAAGTCTCTGGTGAGCAGAGTCTTTCTTCTGTTGTTTGTACAATTACTGAGCAAAAAGTACCAGTATGGGCTTCATCTTTAATTGCCAGACTTCTCTGCAGTGCACACAATTCCCTTTCTGCAATCTTAGCAGTTTCTCAGCAATGCTGGTGGTCAAAAAAAGCCCTGTATCATTCAAACCCTTTGGACCACTGCGTAATTTTAAAATGCACGGGCTTTTATATTTATATCCCAAGAAATCATACTTTGAAAATGGCTAGTTCTTCTTTCCTCACAGACTTAATTTCCCATAAACTCATTGCAACTAGGTTGGAAAGAAGCAAAAAGGCCTTGAAACTATATTCAATCAGATGCAACATAACATTTATAATTTGATAATTATGAGTTGGAAACATTATGGTCTCTTTTCATGGGAGCTCTGACTATATTACTACTTATCTTCAAGCTGAGTTTCTCAGAAACATGAATATATAAATATTTGGAAGTCACGCTCCAGTCCTTAAGAAGTTCAAAAGGAGACAATTTCACAAATCATGATGCCCAATTATTTTTTTAGAGTTACACTAGGAATACAAGAAATGTGTTAATGTGGTTTGCAAATGGTTGAAAGAGATCACATCTGGCTAGAAAATTTAGAAAGGATTTCCAGGAGGAGTTTTGAAAGGTAATTATGGTTTCATCATGAAAAAATAAGAACAACAAGAGCAAAGATATCCCAGGAATGTCAGAGATATTTGTGGGGAGTGCAGAGTAGTCTATTGTCTTAGGCTTCTCCTGAGTAGAGGTAATCAAGCAACTAAAAATGTGAAAGGGATTGGGGACCATTTTGTCAAAAATTCAGAACATCAGAATGAACAGTGTACATCTGGTCTGATAGCCAATAAAGAAATTTGTAAGGCAAGATAACAATGTTTATTATTGTATTTTTGTTTCTTGCCATTTACTTTGCTGCTCAGGTTCAAATTCTAGAATACTTAGACATGAAATATAGCAACACTCAAAATCCAAGTATAAGACCTAGCCAATTCTTTTACTTAAAATATGGACATCTGGATTATTGCTTGAAGATTTAAGCAGCCGAGGTTTTTTGTGCCTTAAATTCTTTGGGTACAAAAGTAAATATATTCAGGCAGCCTGGGTGCCTCAGTGGTTGAGCACCTGGGTTCCCTGAATGGAGCCTGCTTCTCCCTCTGCCTGCATCTCTGACTCTGTGTGTGTGTGTGTCTCTCATGAATAAATAAATTTTAAAAAAGGTAAATATATTCATAACTGTATGTTTGCACATGTGCTTAATTTCATTACAAGCCATGAGACATGTCAGAATAACTCAAGTCACATTCTCCTATTTCTCCTAAACATAAAGAGAGATTCAAGGGTTTTAGTTCAATTCACTTGATAGAGAATTGGGGAATTCCAGTCCTTTTATGGAACTTCAAGATGAAAAAGAAATTGTGTTCTGTATCATGTGTTAGAACATCCGGGGCAAATAAATACCTATTTTTTAAATCAGGAATTAAAAATTTTATGAGGGGTATCATAAATTCAGCTGCTATAGTGAATCCTTGTGGAAAAGTGGATCATTTATAAACAACTGCTTTGCAAAAACAAATACAGCATTTGCTAACCCAAATTTTCAAAGACATTGCTCAAGGTAGCAATTTTTTTCTTCATTCTATCTTTTCTCCCTTTTTCTAAGCATTAAAGTAAAACAAATCTGTTTTCCTTCTTGTCTCTCTTTTCCCTTGCTAATCTCACCAAGGATTAACGATTTCATTAGTTTTTTTCCAACAATCAACATTTGATTTTTTGGATCCTCTCTACAGTATAATTGTTACCTATTTCACTGATCTCTGTGTCCTCTATCTTTTGTTCTACTTTATTTGGATTTAACTTGTTATTCTTTAAGAAACGTAACTTCTTGAGATAGATGAGCTAGGGGTCATTGATTTCCTGCTTGCTTTCTTTTCCTTTTTTTTTTAAAGATTTTTAAATTTATTTATCCATGAGAGACACACACAGAGAGAGAGGCAGAGACACAGGCAGAGGGAGAAGCAGGCTGCATGCTGGGAGCCCCACGTGGGACTTGATCCTAGGTCTCTGTGATCATGCCCTCAGCTGAAGGCAACACTAAACCACTGAGCCACACGGGCTGCCCTTCTTTCTTTTCTAATACATAAATTTAAAGATAAAAATTTCCCTCTAAGCACAGATTTTCCTGAATCATCTCAGTTTGATATCATAGTTTTTTTTTTTAATCATTCAGTGAAACATATGGTGTAACTTTCGTTTTTATTTCATTGCTCTGTGAGTTAATCTGAAGCTCTTTTTTTTTTTTAACAAGTTTAAAAATCAAGTTTAATTAAAACAAGTTTAATTGAGAAAAAAATATATATGGGGCACTGTTGTAACCTATAGTCACAATGCTGTGCATTATATCTCCAGAAGTAGTTATCCTCTATAACAGAAACTTTGTGCCCTTGACTCTGGTAAGTATCACTCCACTCTTTCTTCTAGAAGTTTGGCTCTTTTAGAATCCACACATAAGTGAGATCACACTGTTTGTCTTTCTGTGTCTGGCTTATTTAGCATATTGTCCTCCAGGCCTATCCAGGTTGTTGCAAATAGCAAGATTTCCTTTTTTCTTACGCCAAGCAATATTTCCTCATATGTATATACCACATTTTCTTTATTCATTCATCTGTCAATGGACACTTGGTTTGTTTCCATATCTTGGCTATTGTGAATAGTGCTGCTATGGGAGCTCAGGTATCTCTTTAAGATCCTGATTAATACTTTTGAATAAAAACTCAAAAGGAGAATTGCTGGATCATATGATAGGTAGTTCTATTTTTAATGTTTTGAAGTACTGTTTTCCAGAACAGCTATACCATGAAGTTCATTGTTAAATTTTTAAAAATGTGACAATTTTTATTTTAGCCAACTCTCTTTTAAATCATTAGTTTAAAAATAAATAAATAAATAAATAAATCATTAGTTTTTGTTTTAATTGCATTTTGTCAAAGGATACACACTGCGATGTCAGTCCATTGAATTTTCTGAGATTTACTTAATGATATAGAATATAATCAATAATTATAAATGTTTTTTCGGTGATTAAAAAGAATGCAACTTTTGAAGTTTGGAGCTTAGTATTTAATGAATGTTAATTAGATCAAATTCTTATCTATATTTTTCAAATATTCATAGGGGAATTTTCAGTGTTTTGTTTAATCACTTTTATCTTATATAGTTTGAGTCTGTGTTTTTATACAGTGTGTTATTTGCATATGAAATTAAATTTATTATATCTTCTTTGTGAATTAAATCTTTAATCACTTTGAAGAGACTGTTTCTATCTCTAGAAATGTTTATTTTGCCTTAAAAGTCTACTTGTCTGATATCATAATAGCTACACTGGCTTTCTTTTGATTAATATTTGTATAATATATATTTTCCATCCTTCCAACTCTCATTCTCTTATAAACAGTATAAAAGCTTTGTTATTCCAGCTTGATAGCATTATCTTTTAGTTGCAATATTTAGAATCCCATTAGATTTAATTTAAATTTAATGTCATTACTGATATATTTTATTTAAATCTTTATCTTATAATTCATCCCAATCTTTATATTTTCTTTATCTCCCTTTCAGTTCATTTGAATTTTTTAGATTTTATTCCATTTCCCTGTTTATAGTAACAGGAAAGTTATATATTCTCTAACTCTTCTTCAAGATACTAGGATGTTCTTTTAGAGATTAAAATTAAAATATGATTCCTTGATTTATAAAATCTAATACTCATTTGCTTTTTAATCTTCATCTTCTACAAACACCAAAGAACTTTTTAACTCCATTTAGCTCCTTCTGACTTAGATACCATTGTTGTAATGGTATGGTAAATACAACACTTCAATCCTATCTAGAGTATAAACTCAGAAGACACTACTATTAATCAGCCAGTATTCATTTATATTGGTGGTGCCTGGGTGGCTCGGCTGGTTAAGAATCCAACTCTTAGTGTTGGCTCAGGTCATGATTTTATGGGTCTTGAGGTCAAGCTTGGCAGCTGGCTTCATGCTCAGTGAAGAGTCTGTTTGAAGATTCTCTCTCTCCCTCTCCCTTTGCCCCTCCCTCCCTCCATGTGCATGCTCACACTCTTTCTCTCTCTCTCAAATAAATAAATCTTTTTAAAAATATTCTTTTATACTGACACCCATATTTTTAAAAATTTATTTGTAATTTTTCTACGTATATCTATAGTCTTTGGTTTGAGATGATTTTCTTTCTTTCTATTTGAAGAGCATTCTTTCATATTTCCTTTACTACATGCAGATCCACTGGCTTTAAATTCTCTAATTTTGTTTTTGTTACAACGTGCTAATTTTTGTCATTATTCTTGAATGATAGGTCTAGAATTCTATATAGGTAGATATTTTCTTATAGAAAATTGGATAGGTTAATTTTATTAAAAAGTCAACTGTTAATTTCTCTGGAGATTATTTTTTTAAAGATGTTATTTATTTATTCCTGAGAGACACAGAGAGAGAGAGAGGCAGAGACACAGGCAGAGGAAAAAGCAGGCTCCATGCAGGGAGCCTGATGTGGGACTCGATCCTGGGACCCCAGAATCAAGCCCTGGGCTGAAGGCAGGTGCCAAACTGCTGAGCTACCCAGGGATCCCTGAAGATTATCTTTTTCTGGCTTCTTCTTGATTACGTTTTTCTAAAATAACTGAATAGATTTATTTCTGTTTTCAGATTTTAAGTGGTTGAATTTTTTCTTTTTTTCTTTTTTTTTTTTTTTTTGGTTGAATTTTTTCTAGTTAAATTTTTGAAACTAGTATTTCAGGTTAGTGCATTATGAATAAACATAGCTGTTCATTTTCACTTTTGCAGTATTGTACTTTGATAGTCTTATATGTGATTAATTTTTATAAATGTTGCATGATTATTCAAAGGGAATGTATACTTTCTGAAATTACAAATATGAGTATGTATCTGTTTAACTATTTTATAATTTTGATTCTCTTTATTCTTACTTAGTTTTGCTTGTATTTGTCAAAGATTATGAGTCTTTCAGTACTATCATCATTTTATGTAATTCTAATTCTTTTTCCTTATGTTCTAATGTTATTCTATTCATAAAGGTTCTATTTAGTGTGGATTAAATATTTTTCAATATTAAATGATGATTTTGATCCAGAATAGTTCTTTTTGTCTTGAATTGCCATTATTTTGATTATTATTGCCACCTCCTTTCTTATTTACCTTTGTCTGATTTATTTATTATCATTTTCATCCTTTTATTTTTAACCTTTTTATGACATTTTGCTTTAAATTGGTCTCTTATATAATTAGATTTTATTTTATTTTTGAGTCTTTTGTTTTTCATAAGGAATCTAACCTACTTACATTTCTTATTTGTACAAAGGCACAATATTTATGCATAATACTAACTCACCAATGGGCTACTGGAAAGTAAAAAGTGTTCTCAAATATCTACCTGTTCCTTTCAAAATGGGAAAGCCTAGATTACTTGATATATTAAGATAAGTGCTATCATATATTTAATAATATTTCTATATATTTGTATAGTAATTCACAATTTATAATGTATTTGTGTAAATGTTACACAATCATTATATAGAAAGTATCAAGCAAGATGTTTGTAACATAACTCATGTTAAAACATTCTGTATTAGCCGATCTCTTATGACATTGCTTTGAGTCATAGTGTAAGTTCTTCCCAAAATCTTATGAAGTAAGCAGGACACTTTTTATCTGATTATATAGAAGAAACTGGTCACAGAAATAGCATGATATGTACAGGAATGCACATATTTCAATAAAGAGGACTAGGACTCAAATCCAATTCCAAAAATCTCAGGTAACATTGCTTTGATCTTGAAATCTGAGTTTTAGTTCTATTTTTGTAGTTTTTATTAATGCATATTTTCTCATTTAGATGTCACTGTATAACAATATGCTGATCTAGTGTCATTGTTCAAATTAAAAAAAAAGATTATTTAAATAACACTGCCTAGCGTAAGGAGGCCTAAATAAAACTCATATTGTTTGTTCAGCTTCTATGAAGATAAATAAAATCAAGCTATATTGTTTTGTAGTTTTTAATCCCTCTCAATTGAATGATTCTACTCTACTCCAACATATATGGAAAAGTGGCAATGAGTTCACAGAAGTCAGATGTCATTAAAAAAAATTATAAAATAAAGGCTGAGCTGCAGCCTTAGTCAGGCTTTTTAGGAAGGTGACTGGCATTAGCCAGCCTCTTCCATGGGGTTGGACAGCAGCTGGCCTCAGCTTTCCCAAAAGGACAGTAACAAAGTGGCAAGCTTTACTAAGACATAGAAAGGATTTCCTAATTCCATTTACTGTCATGTTTATGGATGAGACATGCACAGAATCATTTTCTAAAAGGGATGTAGAGAAAATTCTCAGTGCTACAGGTTTCAGCTAACTTCAGTACTACTGTACGTTGAACATATAAACAAGCAGATGTTTTGATTGGCATATTTAAATACTTAAATGCTTTGAAAGCCCCTTCCTTTTTAGTTTAGTGCTATTTTAAAAGCCTAACTTCTCTGTGACAACTGGTCAGATACATGGAGAAAGAAATCTTAGCTGTAAAAAGGATGGCAAAATTAGAAAATTTCAATGCATCATAATTGTCTCTAATGCTGAGTGCATGGTGCCTACAGTTCTGTTCTAATAGTATTTTCCCAAAAGCCCTTGAGGAAATGCTAATAGATTTTGTTTGTTTTGGTTTTTTTTTTTTTAGATTTTATTTATCTATTCATGAGAGACATTGACAGAGAGGCAGAGACATAGGCAGAGGGAGAAGCAGGCTCCCTGCAGGGACCCTGATAAGAGACTTGATCCCAGGACCCCAGGATCATGATTTGAGCTGAAGGCGGATGCTCAACCACTGAGCCACTCAGGTGCCCCAACTAATAGATGTTCTTATAAAGCAATGGTGAGAGAAATATTTTCCTTTTATAATTAATTTTAATACCGTATTTAAAAAGTAACAAAGATATTTTGTCTCTTTTTTTTCTTTTTTTAGAATGAGAAAGCAAGACAGCACAAGTAGGCAGGGAAGGACAGAGGGAGAGGGAGAAAGAGAGAATCACATGGAGCCTGTCCCTGGGCTCAATCTCAGGACCCTGAGATCATGACCTGAGTGGAAATCAAGAGTCAGACATTCAACCAACTGAGACACCCAGGTGCCCTTGTATCCTTCTATTATTTGAAAATGCAATGTCTTTTATGTTTATCTTGAATACTCACAAAAACAGATTCTGTGGCTAAGAGGAGAAAACTTTAAAAAAAATCTTGAGATTCTCAAACTGTGACCGAATGGAATAAGCAAAAATCAAACTTCCCCAAATTCAAACTAAACAACTAGACACTTTTTTTTTCTTTTTAAAAAAGGATGGGGGAAAAATAAAAATAAAAATAAAAAAGGATGGGGGGATAAAAGGTTGGTGGGGATAGTGGTAGTCTTCCCAAGATGTTAAGTATTGACAATGTTGTTTGAAAAAGCTTAATTCAAGTCTATCAGCTTATTGCTAAGTACTTCATTGTTTTTCTCTTTACTATAATGGAAATGTATATAATAGGATTTTTCATATTGGGTACTCAAATAAATATAAAATACTTTGGATTCTCCATTTTCCTTTGTTATAAGGTGGAAGGGAACACATTTGAAAATAAACTTTTATCATTTATTCCAACAATTCAGTTGTGAAATCATTTTTAGTGTCTACTGTATTTAAAGTATTTATTATAGCTCAATGATTCTCTGTTGGGTTTCTGTCAATACATTATAACATTAAAAGTATTTCTATGGGCTGAAAAGTTAGGAAAATGTACCTAAGATATTGGGAAGCATTTATATACAGGAAAGAAAGGGGGAGAAGTATATATGAGTTTATGTATATACACACACATACACATACACACACTTTAGAATCAGACAGCCTTAGACTTAAATTTTAGTTCTTCTAACTAGCTGTATGGTCTTGGACAAATATATTAACTTACCCAAAAACCTTTAGTCTTTCAAGAAATACAAAGATACTACAAGTGGGAGCATTGCCATGAACTCTTAGGATTAGAAGCAACATCAAAATAACTCTTTCAATACTTTGATGCTGGAATATTTTTTATGACATCTACACTTCAAGCAATATTGCTTGAAGTTCACTAATAGGCCAAGCATCTATTGATTGAAAGAGCTATGAAGAGAGTATCTATCTGTAAGACAGTTATTGAATGTATCATATCATTCACCTTTCACAAAAATGATAATATTATTATTATGCATTTAGGCTCCAAAAACTAGATTACTTGATAATATTATGCATTCATAGTAAGACAGTTATTGAATGTATCATATCACTCACCTTTCACAAAAATGATATTATTATTATGCATTTAGGCTCTAGAAAACTAGATTTCTTGATCTAAATCATAAAAGTGAGAGAGTAAATATACAAATGGACAACAGCCAGACCATATATAAAAATAGACCTCCTGATCCACAACTTGCAGCAACTTGCCCAGGAAATCAACTTCTTATCTACAATAAACAGCCCAGAAAGCCAGCCTGCTATAATGGAGATTTGTAGGAAGCCAGATTTTTATCTCTAGTAATAATCCAGGAAGCTAAACAATAACTCCTATAATAATTGACTCCAAGTGACCAAGACTCCATTATTAATTGACAGCTTCCTTAATTTTTCCCACTTCCAACTTAAAACCAACCAGAGAAAGTCAAATATGCACCCCTAACCAATCACATAGGATGCTCTGCTTCTAGTTAGCCCACTTGTAGCATCCCTAGGTCAATAAACTACAGCGATGATACAGTTGAAGTCTTCCATTTTTTTCTGCTATAAAGCTTTCCCACTCTGCATGTCTTTGAATCTCTATCAGAATGCAACTGATGTTGGCTGACTCCCTTGCTGTAGCAAATTATCAGTAAATAGGTTTTGCTTTTCTTATTTAGTTGGTCTTCATTTATTTGCACAAAAGTTAATAAAAAGTAGGATTTAAGAAATTGTTGTATGTGTACAATAGGCTACCTGTGTGAGAACATTCATTGTGACATAGCTTATAATACACAAATATCCACTAATAAAAGACAAATTGTGTTACAGCTATATACTAGAAAACTTTACAAGAATGAAAAATGAACAAACTGCAACTATAGACAGCAACATGGATGACCCTTTTTTCAGGGAAAAGATATTTGTGATTATTAGGATGGTACATACAGGGAGATTACAGCATGCCAGCAACTGCAATTTATTGACCCGGCTGGAGGCTTCATTAGATTTTCTTCATTCTCAATCCAGACTCCTTGGCTAGAATATATTCCATTCCTAGAATAAAATTCACAATTATTTATTGAACTTGTAGTTTGGGTGCAAAAGGTATGGCATATTCCAACTCCTAGGAGATAGTTTCTTGTTTTATGCTAAGAAAAAAAAATTCTTTTCTGGGACCACCACTTCCCTCGAAACTCCACTCCTAAATTCCTGTCTCAAACCAGATTTATGCATTTCCCAGGGCCAGAGTTTTCTGCTCCAGAGCTGCTGGGAAAGAATGACCGCTAAACAAACTTGCTCTGGGACTCATCTAGATTCCTAATGAAATATTTGTTTCATTTATTATTGAACATAGGATTCCAACATAAAGCTACATTCTAATGAGCAATTCTTGCCTTATTAGGAATTCTATCTCCATCATGAAGAAATTCTCTACTCCTCATGTATTTTTCTCATCTTCTTAGTCTACATTCTCCGAACACTCAGAAATGCAGTATCTTGCTTCCCGAAAGTTAGAATCAGCCACGTTAAGATCCATTTCCTCTCTCTTGATCTTGGCAGCATCTGGGATGTTTTCTGCCAAAATTCCAGGCAGCTGTGTAAAACATGGTGCTTGGGAATGAACAGACACGTGAATTAAGTGTGTGGGTGCTATTTTCGGTGAAAATTTATAGGTTTCCCTTTTAAGTTTCAGATTTATAAGCAGCATGAATAATAATGTGCTTGGTATAAGGTTGTAATTTTATTCAAAAATGCACATCTAATGCTGCAAAATATTATCAAGCTTTCACATTGTATAAATGTCTTCTATGACTTATGCAATAATTACATTTAGGAATATTCACTGATTCTGATGATTAACTTAATCATACCAGTTTATTTTTTTTAAAGATTTTATTTATTCATGAGAGACACACAAAGAGAGAGAGAGGCAGAGACACAGGCAGAGGGAGAAGCAGGCTCCATGCAAAAGGGAGCCCAATAGGAACTCGATCTCGGGTCTCTAGGGTCATGCCCCATGCAGAAGGCAGCGCTAAAATGCTGAGCCACCCAGGGATCCCCAATCATACCAGTTTCTTGATGTGTTGGATGGTTTGTCCCTTTCTGTTGCCTCAACACTAATACTTTACAATCTTGTGAGCTTGCACTCTATTCTGGTCATAAGGCTATATGCAAAGTTGAATAAGGTACAACACACATATGTCACTTTTCCTTTTTTCTTTAAAGATTTTATTTATCTATTCATGAGAGAGAGAGAGACAGAGACACAGGCAGAGGGAGAAGCAGGCTCCATGCAGGGAGCCCGACTTGGAACTCAATCCCAGGTCTCCAGGATCACGTCCTGGGCCAAAGGCGGAGCTAAACCGCTCAGCCACCCGGGCTGCCCCATATGTCTCTTTTCTTTTTTTTTTTTTTTTTTTTTTTTTTTATATGTCTCTTTTCTAAAGATACTCATTCTACATCCAACAACTTCCAACTTTAGCTCTGACAATGTAAAGAGCTTAGAAGTTACCACTCCTGTCCTTACAACAACAACAATGACAAAAAGATAAGCAAATTGAAAATCAATTATTTTTCTTGGACCCATCAGAAAAGTGAAATAACAGGCAAAATTACCACCCTGGAAAGACAGATAACTTCAGAGAGAAACAGCTGAGCCACTTACCTGAAGTGGAAGGTACTAAGCTAATAGAAACCTCTACGTGATGATTTTAATGAATTGCTAGAGGCTGAGTATAAATGAGCTTGAGAATGAGACAATCCTGGGGGTTGCAGCCTTGGGAGATTCCAACATTTTTGTAGGTTTTACTTCCAGGTACCCCACCAGGCTCTTAAGTTGAAGATCCAAGAAAGATGCTCTCATGTCTTTGGCAGAAGGAAGGGAAGTATAATCATTGTGAAATATACAAACATTCCCCAATAACAAAGGCCTACTCTCAAGGGGAAAAGACTATTAGAACCTTATTCCATTTGAGGGAGGTCATTCTTTCCACTCCAATTCCCTCTAGCCTTCCTGTATCACCTGAGTGGGGGGAACTTATATCACTGAAAAAACTCTCATAAAGGTCATGGCCCAAAACAAAGACCAATTAAACGACTGAGATTTAATCATTGGATTCTAGAATGTTTCCCTTCCCCCACACTTTACTACCAAGAAGCTCCAGCATAACAATGGATTAGAACTGAAATTGCTACAAAATACAGGCTCTTTCTGAGGAAAGTACTTAGGGAAGCCCAAAGTCAAGACAGGAGACAAAACAAGCACAGGACAGGAACTGGAAGCCTCTGGAACTTACAACTGCAACAAGCATTAAAAAATAGTCTAATTCCTAGGTAGGTTAACATAAATCCTTACACTAAAGTACTGTTTACCTCACTTCCTATTGTGTGATACATGATATCCAGCTCTAAACAGAAAATTATAAGATATGCCAAAAAGCATGAAAATTCAGGCTAAAGAGGCAAAACAAGTATCAGAACCAGACTCAGAGATACCCCAGATGTTGAAAGTACCAAAGAATTTAAAATAACTATGATTAATATGTAAGACTTTAATGGAAAAAGCGGAAAACATGATAAAAACATATGGGTAATGTAATCAGAAATATGGAAATTCTGAAGAATCAAAAGTAAATAATATAAGTAAAAAATATTGTTACAGAAATGAAGAATGCCATTGATGGTCCAATCAGAGACTGGATATGGGTGAGGAGAGAATCAGTGAGCTTGGCAGTATATTAATAGAAAATTCCTACACTAGGGCAGCCCAGGTGGCTCAGTGGCTTAGCGCTGCCTTCAGCCCAGGGCCTGATTCTGGAGACCTGGGATCAAGTCCCATGTCGGGCTCCCTGCATGGAGCTTGCTTCTCCCTCTGGCACTTTCTCTCTCTCTCTCTCTCTCTTCCCCTCATTAATAAATAAATAGAATCTTAAAAAAAAGAGAAAAAGAAAATTCCTACACTAAAAAGCAAAGAGAGAGAGAGAAAAAAAAAAAAGAAAAATACAATCACCCCAAAACATTCAAGACGCCAAACAATTTCAAATGGTGTAAAATGTGCGTGATTGTAATACCCCAAGGAGAAGTAAGCAAGATGGTAAATTGTTCATGTATGAGGAAAGATGTCAAGGTCCACTCTCATGGCACGGAGGAAGCCATAGAGCCTTCCTTAATGAAACAGAAACAAAATACAACAGATCAAAAATGGGATAAGGGGATGGGACAAGATTTCTTTATTTTTCAACACATTCCACAATCTGCTTTTTTTTTTTTTTTTAATTTGCAAGTGAATGGCTATAGGGGCCTGCTAGAGTAAGAGTCAGAGGCTTGCCTCTATCTAAATGTCAGCCCACACAGGTTGGGCCAAAGTTTTATAGCTTTGTTTGTGCAAACACCTGCCATCTATAACATTCTTCTCTGTTCCCTCTTGCTTTTCTCTATCAAACCAACCTTCTCCAGAGACAGAATAATAGCTAGGATGAGGAATAAAGGAAGCTACAACAACAAATACCTTGCCTGGGCCTTTCTTAAGCACCTTTGCTATCCTTTGAATATACAACACAATCCTTAGCCATACAGTTGAGAAGAGAGCATGAGTTTTTCCAATATTATTATATCCTATATAAAGAATTTCCTTATCCAGATCCCTGGCCTGACTTTCAGGGCCTGCTAGACTACATTATTATTGAGCATAAAGTAAAGGCTTTTTAGCAGCCTTGTTGAGAGTGGCTTTTGGGGAGTTAAGACAGGCAGTGGTACAAGCAGGAAATATAGAAGTTCATATGAAGGTGAGGAGGGTCTGAGCTAAGACAGTGGTGATGTTGAGGGCAAGTAGACTGAGGAGGGAGAGAGGCCATGGGGCCAGAATGAATGCTGGGCTGAGATAGAAAAATAAGGTTATATTTGAGGGCTTTGTAAATGAAATCTATTTCCTAGCAAAGGCACATTTGTATTATTGTTTATAGGAAATGAGACTTACAAACACGAATGGAACAATGATGAAGTAAGCCTGGCGAGATTTGAGTGTATATTTTAAAGAGTCAGAGAAAAGTTTGCCAAAGGTAAGGGCAACGGGTTATGAAAAGCCACACAGGTTTGACGTATTTGATTGAACCTGATGCCACAGACAGAAAGGAGCCAATGGAGATGCTTGAATGACATCAGGCAGCAATTTGAAGGATGAGTAGGAGGAAGGGAAGTTGGGAATAGAGATTAAAAAAGCCTTTGCAAGATCTCAGGCTTGCAGGGATCAGCATTAAAACCAGGTAGAGGAAAAAATCAAATAAATAAATAAATAAATAAATAAATAAATAAATAAATAAATAAATAAATAAAACCAGGTAGAGGAAACAAAGACATTGAAGAAGACTCTAGGATGATCAAAAGCACACAACATATACCTCTATACCTCGGTTTCTCACCTCTAAAGGAAGAGTGCTAAGCCTATTGTCACATTGTTACTATGAAGCGCAGAGCAGCATCAGTGCAGCAGAAAGCATATGAAACCAGACTTGATGAGTTAAAATCCCAACTCTGCTACCTACTAGCTGAATATCCTTGGGCAAGTTGCTGACCCTCATGTGCCTCCATTTCCTCATTTGTAGAATGTAACTTCAAACAATACCTACTCCATAGGCTTCGTGAAGGTTTATGGAATGTATATATACAAAGAACTCCATTCAGTGCATAGTAAATGCTATGTAAGTGTTGGCTATAATGATATATAGAGAGAAAGTACCTTGCTCAGCACCCATGCCCAATAATTGATATAGCTTATATTTTTGAAATAGGAAAAAATATAACAGGTAAGGACTTAAAGCCCACTAGTTCAATTCCACCTGAGCCTGTGCCTCTAGGACTCCCATTACAGCATCCTTGTCTCACACTTGTCTAGCTTCTCCTTGAACAATTCCAATAGCAAGGAACTCAGGAATGTGCCCAAACTCCAGGGGAAGGTTTGCTCTCTGCCTTAACCTCTCTCTGGCTTCTGGCTAATAACCCTGAGTCATTGCCCAGTTACCCTCATTGGAGATCATAAAACCAAAGCAGACCACAAAGGGACCCTGCCCTTCCAACAATGGTTGCAGCCCTATTTTCTGTAGCCTGTGATTCTCCTAGAGGCTGAAAGGATCTGCCTCTTTCATTTTCCCTGTGCAGGTCTGTTGGACATTGAGTTTGATCCTCTGTTTTCTATCACAACTCTATGAAAAGTATAGACTTCCATATCCTTATCTAATTAAGCAACTTTCTGCTATACTAAGCAAAGATGATTTATGTAAAAAGTCTAGCACTTGGTAATTGAAATAATTCAATAAATACTTTCTGAGCATACACCAAATATTAGGCACTGAGTTAGAAGATGAGACTAGAATTAAATAAAATGTCAGCCTTTCCTTCCAGGACCTCAACTCCTGTGGGAAAGACAGACTCCTATGAACAAATAAAATGTAGGGCAGGTTTTGAGATCAATTTGCCTCTAGACTTTCCCTTCCAATACTCCTGATGTTCACTTCCCTTGCCTTATTCCAACAATGGCCACGCAAATCCTAGAAGAGGTAAAAATAATAAGATTTGCCTGAGAATTTGAATATCGACAAGAATACCCATTGTGGTCTTTAGCTTGGAGCATTAGAAATACAATTATAAAAATGTTAGAAAATGGTTGCAGTGACATTAGAAAAATTATGAGTTTCATTTGGGGAAATGTTTACCATGAATTTAAAAGCTGCACTGAATACCCAAAAATTCTTCTTCTACCATTTTATTTAACTTATGAGAAAATTGAAACCAATACCAAGGAGAGACTTGCCCAAAGGTGTGTGGGTGGTATGCCAAAGCAAGAAGAGGTAATGAGGTGACAATGGGGCATCTATGAAAAGCTGTGCTACAAACATTTGGAAATCTGTATCTAGTGTACAGGTCAGGGCCAGACAGGTTGTGATGACATCTCTTGAGCACTGATGTAGCTAAAGTTCTGCCAGTGAATTAAATCTCCACAGGGCAATTGTTTAGAGAGAGGAAATGAGAGACAAAGGCTGAGTTATGTGGTAAATAATCATGGTTTGGTGAAAAAGGGAAGAGAAACTTGCAAAGTGGCAAAACAAATTTGCCTGTAAAGTAGAAGAAAAGAGGGTGAGAAGACTTCCATAGAACCTCAGAGATACCATATCTCTAAAAACATTTTTTTTATTTTTAAAGATTTTATTTATTTATTCACAAGAGACACAGAGGCAGAGACACAGGCAGAGGGAGAAGCAGACTCCCTATGGGGAGCCCGATGCAGGACTTGATCCCAGGACTCCAGGATTACAACCAGAGCTTTCAGAAAGAAATGAATTGCCAACAAATCCAATCATTTGGATAGGCCCGGAAAATCATTGACTGAGAATTGACCAAATGAAGTCCCTAAGATATTTGGAAGTCATTTCAGAAGAGCAATGACTGCAGATGCCAGAATTCAAGGTACTAAATTAGGGACTGAGGCTTGCCTTTCATAGTAGCAAGTGTTATTATCACTCATCTCTTTGAGCAGGCTACCTGGGAAGACTGGGGCAGGACCTTTGACCTGCTGCCAGCATAGAATGACTACTCTTAACCTCAAAGGGAGAGCTTCAGATTTTATAGAGCTTGATGCTGCTCTCTGCTACCAGATTGCATGGCGCCTTTATTTTAAAAGATCCTTGATTGCTCTACCTAAAGTTAATTTGTATTCTTTTTTCCTGGAGGTTTCCAACTGGACCGGTATGTTCTATTACCAATTGGTGGTATTTTTTGGACTGAGGATACTACTTAAACCTTGCTATTATACTCAGTTAATAGCCTTTTGCTGGACTCTGTGTGTTAGGCCCAATGCCACTGTGTGCCACTAAAAATATAGAATTTCATAAGGCATAACCCCCTGACTCATGGCAAAAAGATGCACAACAAATATCCAATGAGTTTGTCCTGATGAATGCAAAGTATTGAAAGCACACAGAAGGTAGAGATGAATTGCTTGAAAGTTTGTCAACAGAAATTGTATTTTCTTCAGAGAGGCTCCCAGTCCTGGTCCTCTTGCTCCCTTTGCCCTCCCCCTTCTATCTACACTAAGCTGTAGCAGTTCGTGGGTAGCAAGTGTTTCTATACAGGTGGAAAGACGTCATTTTAGGAGTACGTTCCTGATTTTCTTGACTTGCCAGTTAATGCTCCATCTGACTCATGATGCCACAGGTATTTATTGCTCAACAAGCCAGGTGTGATAGCTCTAGCAGATCCAAGTCCCACAGCCATAATAAAGGCTAGAATTTTCGTTTAGTAAACAACTTGGTCTGTAATTTGGGGTTTATTTTCTTACTTGATTGAGCTGTTGCCTAGAAATACCGCCTTTTCAAAACACATATTTTACTATAAATTTATTTCTAGAAAGTCTGCCAGCTTAACTGCAAAATTTGGAATAGATTTTCTTTTTCTATTTTCTTGAATGTCTAATTAGATGCAGTGTTTCTTAGGATCTTGTAGTATCTGTATAGGAGTCAACTTTAAAATGAGCTAATCTGGGCCTCCTATCTGATCCTTGAATCAGGTTTTCATCACTTCTACCATGTGGACATCTGGCCATCCAGTCACTCAACAGTGGGTGTCATGTAACTAGATTTATGATCACTCCTTAATACTGGGCTTTCTTTATGAAATGGCCTATTACTTATTTTGTGTGTTATGTTTTCTGGATTTTAGAGAAGATGCCTCATCATAGCAATCCTATTATCTCAATGTTGCTCAATTTTCAAATTGCTTTCACTTGCATTTCCTCACATGATTCTTAACATTACTGTGAAGTGGACAGAACTGGTATTACCACCATAGTGCCAGGAGAACAGCCACCCAGGTCCCCAGTCCTATTTTTTGTGTACTGCCTCATACTATGATGACTCTCAAAATCTTTTTCCACATACCCACATGACTGTCTCAGGGACCTTTATCAGCACTCAGCTTACACTACTGCAGATACCTCAGGGACAAATGTATCATGTCCTTATGTTTAAATTAATCTGATATTCTTCAGTGTGGTTTATGGAGTTGACTAGGAAAAAAGAAGAATATATACTCATGGTATTGTTTCTCACCATCTTTGTGAGAAAAATAGCACTATTAATTTTCCACTTGGGAATACATTTGGATCCTTCAAGAGGTCAAAACTTTTAAAGAGTTGCCAGACTTTAGGCCAGGAGTCCTTTCAAATAATGTCCACCATCGATTTAGTGCCTATTCTGTGGCAGTCATTGCGCCAAGTTGTCTGTACACATCACCTCCCTTCAAGATGAGCTAATGACCTCTCTGTATTAAGTGTCATTATTTCTATTTTATAGTTGAGAAAACTAAAGCTTAAACAGTTTGAACAACTCACCTAATGGTGGCTAGCAAGGGACTCCAGGTTCTGGGACTTAAATCTAGACTTATTCTAACTTGAAATCCTGAGCTCTTTAGCTGCTATGTTGGTATTTCTTAAAGTGTGCTGTCCACACCATGTACCTTGAATCACCTGAGTTATCTGTCAATAAATCAGTTTCCTGGACCTTTTCCCAAGGCTATGGAATGGCAATTTATGGCCCAGGCATCTTCATTTGGAACAAGTCTTCATTTGGAACACTAAGGTTTGAGAACAATTCCATTCTATGATCCTTCTTCTAAAACACTTTTATAAAGGTGAGAGAAGGATTTGGAGAAGCTTTGGCTTCATTGTACACATGGGTGCTGCCACATAGTTATAATTCTGACCAGTGCTTACTGGGTTTATAGGCATCAAAGGGTTTGTACTTGGTTATTTTGACACTGCACAAGATGTCATGAATAAAGTATATGGAATTGGAATATGGAGAGTTTTTGCTGTTTTACACACCTATGTCAGATACAACGAAGATACATGAAGACTTAAAATTTCAGAACTTTCTGTTTTGTAGAAAGGTTGCACAAATTTTTAAATGGCATCTCTTCTTCTTGTTACAAAGTCTCTATAAGTATGTTCTTACCATTCTCCTAGGCTATTCCTGCTAAAGTGCTTTCTCCAAAAATGGGGAAAAGAATGAGTAGACCTCACTAAACCATTGAGGAGTGTTTACTGAGGAGAGATTTTGTAATTTGCATTTGTCAAGACAGTAGTGCAATGTAGAGAACACAACTCCTCCAAACTTTAAGAAATATATAAAAGGAAATGTCAGTGGTGGTGAGACATAGGATGCCACAGTACCTTCCTGGTTTAGAAACAGGTTCAATATCATACATGAGAAGCCTTCATAGTGAGCCCATCTGCCATACTTCTCTGCGACTCATCAAGCCCAAGGGCAGTGAAACACACCCAGTTGGTTGTTTTGTTGATGTTGATTATGAAAACCCGTTGTAATTTGGGTACAGTGCACTTTAAAAGGGAGTGGAGAATATTTTCAAAAGTTGAAATGGAAGGAGATCTTACTCTTCTGTAGATATACATGGATCATCTATGTACCTATGTATCTATCTATCTAATTATCCTATCAGGAGGGCTGCCCTGTGTAGTAGCATACACCTCATTTTTACTGATGAGAAAATATGACTCTGAGAAATAAAGGCAATTGCCCAACTCAATATAGCTAATGCCAGAGTCAAAACAATAATTTAAGTCACTCCAAAATGAGGGCATTTTTGTCTTCAAGAAACTTCCATGGGAAAAAAAATAATTCTTCAAAGGGGGATGGAAAATATAAATAACCATTGTGAGTGCAGGACGTTATTGATATCATTATGCCTCATGTTGAGGAGCTTCATTCCTTCTTAAATGCTGAGGCCTGTGCTAGAGATAGAGACTTCATGATAATAAACTGTAAAAGATTTCCTGCTTCTGAATGTTTTGAGATTAAAAGTGCAAACCCTACTTGCGGGGCTATGTATTGTTTTCATTTCTTTTCCGTGTGGGTGGTCTGCTCCGATTCCCAAGACCACCACTATCACAGAGCTGGAACGCTGGCTGATGATGCACTAGGGAATTTAGAACTGTTGTTTTGCCTTCCAAAACAACAGCTGAGCTAGCCAAGCCCAGGTCAGCAGGCACATAAACACACACACCTGCATAGAGATTAGCCTCCAGCTTTAGCTCCACCCACTCAATCCCTTCATCAAAAGGAGCTCCCCTTGCCTTTCCGAGGCTCCCGCTCCCATCTGTAGACATCTAGAAATGTATGCATGCTGACATCAAGACACCAGGGACAGGGTTACAAAAGGAAACCCCAAGTCAGTGATCCAGATTTCTCAAACAGCAGCCTGAGCATAGGATCAGAGAATTTACATTTCTCAGTATAGTTGGTTCTGCTAGCTTGAAAATGCATCTACCGGGGATCCCTGTGGGGCTCAGCAGTTTAGTGCCTGCCTGCCTTTGGCCCAGGGTGTGATCCTGGAGACCCGGAATCGAGTCCGGCATCAGGCTCCCTGCATGGGGCCTGCTTCTCCCTCTGCCTGTGTCTCTCTGCCTCTCTCTCTGTGTCTCTCATGAATAAATAAGTAAAGTCTTAAAAAAAAAAAAAGAAAAGAAAAATCAACTTCTGCCTTTCTGTCCCAGGACTCCTGGTACGCAATAAGCACAAAAAACAATCCTGCCATTCATAATGATGTGCGGCTGTCTGGCTATTTGACATGTGTCGGGTGTACTCAGCAAATCAGAAGCAGGCCTGGAATATGCCCAGCCTATGGACTCTAATTTTTTATTTCAATTTATTGTCTGAGCAGCTCTTTGAAGAGAAGGTCTACCAATAGCTACCCATAGAACTTTCAGAGTGTGTCACTTGAAAGCAATGCTCTTGGTAAATAATGTGCAGTCCCCAGAGGAGATCCCAGGTTGCTGTGGGAGTTAGTCATATTTCAACATTCCACGTGAGGGAGAACTAACCGAAGAGTGGTGAAAGTACCTCTGACATGTTGGTTTTAGACAAACTTGAGTTGAAAAAAGGCAGTTGTATTTTCCCTTCTTTTGTTTGCCCCAGTGAACTTTTGTTCCATTAGAACTGTTCTTTCTTCAGACTCTGGCATCTGCTGTTCAAACCACCCCCTCACGCTCAGACATGTTTATGAACTTTTCTCAGAAAATTCTGACGTTACCTCTCTGGGAAATTTTGTCAGAAGCTTTTCCATGTGGCCAGACTTAAACGAACTCACAAAGACTTTCTAGCCACCCAGGGCCTCCTTCAGAGGTTGTAGTGATTGGGGTCAAGGTGGTCAATCTCCACCTTTTAAAAAAAGCAATGGAGGAATAATAATGATCTTGAAAAATCAGTCTCGGGCTTATTCTTAGGATACTCTCCCATGAAAGGTGCAGCTTGGGATGTACATAAGCTCACTCTAGGTTCAGGAATTCCACTGGGAATGGAGAGAAGAGGTGAGTAGCCCCAAAGTGTCATAATAGAGACTAGGGGAGAAGGTTAAGAAAGAAAATAACATAGCGGGGCACCTGGGTGGCTTTCTTGGTTAAGTGCCTAACTCTTGATTTTGACTCAGGTCATGATCTCAGAGTTGTGAGATCAAGCCCCACATTGGGCTCTGTGCTGAGCATGAGGACTGCTTAAAATTTTCTCTCTCCTTTTCAAAAAAAAAAAAAAGATTATAGCAAAGAAAAACATAAGCAAGTGTTTGGGGACAAAAGTCAAGCCATGGGGATAGCATTGTAGAAAAGAAAGAATAACTCATGCCCCTTAAATAGCTATTATAATTTAGGTTCCTAAGGTATTTAGGGAAAACACTTTAAGCATAGAATCTAATCTAATTGTCATAAGGAAGATTGAGTTATTTCCCATCACCTACCCTTCTGGTTCATCTGTTGAAGTCCTAAACCCCAGTATCTCAGAACGGGGACTTACTTGAAAATAAGGTCATTTCAGATGCATTTCATTTGGGTGGACCCTAATCCAGTATGGCTGGTGTTCTTATATAAGGAAAAAATTAGTTCTAGATACCCCAAGAAGGAAGACAATGTGAAGTGACAGGGAGAGGACAACTAACTACAAGGAACAAATCCTTCCTTCACAGCCCTCTGGAGAAATCAACCCTCCTGACACCTGATTTTGAACTTCTTGCCTCCAGAACTATGTGGCAATATACCTCTTTGTTAACGCTGCTATTTGTGGTACATTGTTTACTGCAAGCCTAGCAAACTAATACAGAAGGTGTAAGGGCCAAGACAGGCCACCTCAAGATGAGCCACTTTGGCATGAAGATTATTTTGAGTTAAAAGCAATCAAAACCCAGCAGATTTGGAAAAAGCTCTTCACCACCCCACAACCACCTGAAAAGAATTGGGATAGAGGACCTGCTCATTTTGCCTGTCTTTGAAATTTCCATGTGTGTGTGGATTCCTTGTACATCCAAAACTAAATTTGATTTTGTCCTGTCATGTCAGTTTGATTCTTAGTCCACCTGGAAGGACCTTGAAGTGCAGAGAAAATTCTTCCTTCCTCCCTGTTATTGTTCCACACAAGAGGAAACTAAGGCTTGAAGAAATGACTCAGGCTCACTCATAACAAGTGAGTTGGAGTTTGAACAGAGATCTGCTTGAACCCAGAGTCTGGTAGTTTTTCCTGACACCCAATTAGAGGTTGATGCTAGAATAAAATATGGCCCTCTTTGAAAAGAACATGATAATTCTGTAGTTTTCAGATGTTTTGGCTAGAGACACCTTGTTCACAGTGTAATGAAGAAGTTCTGTGCACTAAAACTCCAGTGGGTGATTGATGTCAGCCTCTTGTGACTGTCTCGAGTGACCTCAAGGCGAAATAAAAAACGGGAAGAACTGGAAAACTATTAAGCAGATGCACGAGCAGTATTTTTAAACAATCCGAAGTGATAGAAACACAATGTGTTCAGATGACCTAAGGGTCTTTGTCCTGTCTATGCGGTGGAACAAATTATTAAAACCGTAAAAAATTAGATCATCTGGTGACATGCAAGGATTTGGAGAACTGCTTGCAAGCACATATACCCCTTCCCCTTTTCATATATAATCCCCTGTAGCTAGCAAGCTTTGAAGCAGTTCTTCAGAGCAATGAAGCAATCTGAAAGACTATCTCCTGGGCTATTGCCCTCAATAAGACAACAAATAAAGAGTTTACTAACCCACTTTGAGGTTGATTTTCTTTCAATCGACAGTTCGCTATGTAAAGCAGCTAATGGCAAAGATGTTCCAGTTGGAATGGGGATGATGCCTATGATCTGACCTGTTCATCCCTCTCCCCATCACCACACTAATGATCTTTAAGAAGCCCATGAAACCCACTGCTCAAGAACACTGCTTGGAAAGCACTATATATAAAGGGATACTAATGGACACTAACGTAGTACTAACATTAGGCATACCACAAGAGAGCAAAAAAAGGTCATTATTAAATGTTATGAGATTCATCATATAAAAGTAGAAATCATACCCTGGGGTACATAAAGATGCAAAGCCTTAAAGACGTCTCCACTTCAGGTTGTTGGATTATGTCAGAGAAGAAAGAGCACTAGACAGGAGGAAATGTGCCACTTACTAGCCATGTGATGTGGGCAAGTTCTTTCCTCTCTGACTCTCTTTCCCTGCCTGTAAGGTCTAGGTTATTGCGTATGACCTGTGTACCTCCCAGGCTCAGAGAAATGACCAATGATGTGAGAAGAGCCTTGCAAATCATGGAGCAAAGTGCCCCAACATGATGAGGATTTCTCTCTTGCTGAATTCTCTAAGTATAAAAAAAATTCTGTTAAGGAGATCAATACTCAGTCAAACATGCCGAGGAATCAGGGAGGGACCTTGGGGTGAAGGCTCCTGATTCCCAAGCCAAACCAGTACAAGTTGGGATAAATATCATGCCTGGGAGAGTCAGCACACTGTGAAATTATGAAGTGTGATCGTTAACTGGACCATTCTGCACAGGCCTTCATCTCTGCATTCAGTATTTTCTTTGAAGTCCATGACCTTCTATGTGTCACTGAACTGCTGAATGACTACTCTGAACTGAATCAAGCATCCGAGCCCACCCTGCTGATGTAATCAGACAAGGTTCACCCCGCACAGTCAGAGTCCCTGGTCTGCATTCAGCCTAGCAATTCAAGTGGAGCGCATCGGGGCTATTAAAACATGTAAGAGCTGCACTCAGGCATAAGCCGTAGACCTCAGGAATAAGAATGACCAACCTATGATTCGTTTTTTGTTCTTCTAGTCCTGTTGGAAACTCTTGGTGATTCATTTATTTTTAATGGGGAGTTCAACTAATACTCAGCTAATAGCAATGAAAGGGCACCATTTCACTTTATGGCTAGATTTCAAAAATTCTAGAATTTAAGAGGAAGGGAACTTAGAGGTCACTTGGCCCAACTCTCTCATTTTATAGCTGGGCGAACTAAGATCCCAAAAGGGATACTGACTTTTCAAAGTTCGCTCAGTGGGTAAGCAGGAAAGCAAGCTTTAGAAGTCACGTCAATGATCTCCCAACCTCAGGTTGTATTTATGGACTACCAAAGAATGAGCATATTAGTATTATGGGGCTGCTGGGGAGGCTGAGACAGTGAGGTCTCATTTGCACAACGTATTTGGAAACTCAACAACCACAAAGACGTATAAAGTGCCTAAGCATGTGGCTCTGTGCTGGGCATAGAAATTGTAGGTTGTGTTCGCTAACGGTACTTGTGAAATAACGTTTTCAATATACATTTCAGGTGGATGCATATATCAATAAGCTTAAAATAAAATATTGCACAGCTCAATATCAGTGCATATATATTCATAAATTGCCACCTGATGACTTAGTTTGTGACTTCCAAACTTTGATAAATCACATAAAGAGAGCTTCTAAGACATCACTGGCATGCTAAATGAATTATATAAAAATGCAGCTTCTTGCTAGAATGAATAGCCCCTCTATGTGGGTATGTGTTCTCTACGTATGCATCCATGTATCTATAGAATACATCTCAATGGCACTTTAGGAAAATCTTTATAAAATAAAGTTTACTTTAGGAAAATCTTTATAAAATAAAGTTTCACTTCTTCACATTTTATTCCAAGAAACTGAGATGTGAAATGACTCATTTGGTTCTTACACTTGCTTGCCACATAACTATGGGCGGATGCCTGAACTAATCTGCACCTTAATTTCCTCCTGTGTAAAATGGAGACAGTAGCTCTACCTGCCTCATAGGACTGTGCTAAGTGAAATAATGCATGGAGAGCACTTTTTAAAGATGAACTCCCTTTATCATTATCCGTTAAGTTCACACAGAGCAAAAGTAGGTGGCTAAGACCGGAATCTGTGCTTTCTGCCTCTAGTTTCTCTGCCCTTCCATTCTTCTGCTTTTCCTTTTAGTCTTTGTCCCACTGAAATGTTTCAAATTCTCAGTAGTTTGTGGCTATGTCTTCCCTCAGAGAATTTCTTCCCCTCAATTTGGGGCATCAATGCCTCCCCATTTCCATTTTATTTTTTTTAAGATTTTATTTATTTATTCATGAGAGACAGAGAGAGAGAGAGAGAGAGAGAGAGAGAGGCAGAGACACAGGCAGAGGGAGAAGCAGGCTCCATGCCCGGAGCCCAACACAGGACTTGATCCCGGGTCTCCAGGATCGCGCCCTGGGCCAAAGGCAGGCGCTGAACCACTGAGCCACCCAGGGATTCCCTCCATTTTATTTTAAATGAGACTTCATTTTAGAAGTAATTTAAACTTTTCTAAATATCTAAATAATTAAAGCATTGCCAACTTTCATTGTGCAGTTATAAGCAATGATCTGAACTCTCGTATTTTAGAAGGAAATCATATTTTACAGTTTTGGAGTACATTACCAATATAAGATGCTCTCATATCCATTATTTAATGTGATTTTCAAAAGAACCCAGTGAACTACATACAACACACCTTTAATGGTTGAGGACCTAAGGCCCAGAAAAGTTAAACAACTGCGAAGTATCAAACAATCGTAAGTGGCAGACTGAAGACGAGAGTCTAGTTCAAGCACCATGAACTCAAATTCCTAAAAAGTCTGTATGGGAGCAATACAACAGGGAACAGTGAAGTCTGTGGAAAAGTAGAGAGCTATAAACATAGAAGTAAGTGTTGGCTCAATATTCCCTGACCTTCCAATATTTAAAGAGAAGCCATAAAAATGTTTTTAAAGATTTTATTTATTTTTTCTTTGTTTTTTAAAGATTTATTTATTCATGAGACACACACAGAGAGAGAGAGAGAGAGAGAGAGAGAGAGGCAGAGACATAGGCAGAGGGAGAAGCAGGCTCCATGCAGGGAACCTGATGTGGGATTCAGTCACGGGACCCTGGGATCACGCCCTGAGCCGAAGGCAGATGCTCAATCACTGAGCCACCCAGGCATCCCAAGATTTTATTTATTTATTCATGAGAGACACAGAGAGAGGCAGAGACACAGGCTGAGGGAGAAGCAGGCTCTCTGAGGGGGAACCTGACATGGAATTCGATCCCAGGACTCCGGGATCATGACCCGAGCTGAAGGCAGATGCTCAACCACTGAGCCACCCAGGCATCCCTCAGAAATATTTTTATGTGAGATCCAATTGTTAAAACATTTTGAATTCCAAATACGACACAACCTTGGGCCACCAGAATGCAATTCTCGATTTAGACTGATAAACTCTTGGCTACATAACCTCTTTCTCCTGCCTGGACTGAATTTATTTCAGAATGTCAAAATGTGTCTTTTTCTCTCAGGCTAGAACAAGCCAAGTCAACTTTTTCTAAACTCAAAACCTAGACTCAGATGTCTAACAACCAAGTCAAACTTAACATAGCACTCCCTAGGCCTCTGAATGATACCACCGTCCACCTGGTTGCTCATATAGAGACCCTAGGAGCCATCCTGGATATCTGTCCTGCCCTCACATCCCACATGCAACATAGAAGAAGGTTCTCTTATTTGTCTCTGAAACTAAGCCCTAGTCCAGCTCTGTCTTGTCATGACAGTCTGCCCTGGAACTACATTTAGTTCTACTTGTCCTGTGACAGCAACATTCTAACTGCTCACTCTGCCTCACTTTTGTCCCCAAAAGTTTATCCTCTGTATGGCATTTAAAGACACAAGGCAGATGACATCACACACACCTTTGCTTAAACCTCTCCAAGGCTTCCTCTCCAAGCAGAATAAAGCCCTATGCTGCCCTGCATCGTCAGGTTCCACCCTAGCTCTTTTGCTTCTTCTCTCCCCGTTGGTTGCTGGCCATCATCCACATGGACGTTCTTTTGGTCTTGCAGACACCCCACACTCACCGTCTGCTAAGACCTTTGCTACTTCTATTTCTTCTTCCTAGACTATCCTACTGGCCCAGCTTACTGAGTGATGCTATGGTGTAAGAGAGCAGGCTCTGCTGCTGGGCTTCCTAGTTCAAATTCCAGCTCTGTCGCATCGGGCAAGTGGTTTCATGTCTCTGCTTCAGTATGCTCGTGTGTAATATGGAGAAAATAAATAGCAGGTCCTCCTCCAAAAGGGTTGCCCTGAAGCTTAAGCTAGCTCATAAAAGTAGAGAGCTCACAGCCCCTTGCACACAGTAGGCAGCCGATTTATCTTCAAATGCTTTCTGCGCATCACTCACTGACTTCTTCTAACTCAGGTCTCAATTAAAATAGCACCTCCTCAAAGAAACCTTCACTGATTGCCTCCTGAAAGAGCCCCCCATCCCAGTCTCTATCACATTACTTTTTCTTTTCAATAATGCTTCTCAGTAGCTGACCTTTCTTATTTACTTATATATCTACATGTTTTTAGAACATCTCTCCCCATTGGAATGTATGCATGCTCCAAGAGGACAGGGATTCTATTTTTTCAAAGATTTTTCTCTTTAAGCAATCTCTGCACCCAACGTGAGGCTGGAAGTCACAACCCCAAGATCAAGAATCACATCAAGAGACTTAGACAGCCAGTCACTCAGGGAGTCTATTTTTGACAAGCACCTGAAATGCTGAATTCAAAATGCCCCATGGTGGGTGCCCCACAAAGATGTGTTATGCCTGTCCTCCCTACATCATGGACACACAGAGGGTGCTTAGTGAAGATTTGCTCAAATGGATGACACTGAAATCCATTTAAGCATACTTTCCCACTTAAGAGGAAACTGACCCTTGGGAACTTTAGAACAGCCTGTTCTTGATTCCCTAATAAAGCCCAATCATCCCATTAGAATGTTACCCTTCTTTCCATGGTCAAGTCGGGAACAAAACAACATGCTAGGCTCTTTCACACATTAGACATAATTGCAGCCTGAGTGTTTGATGCTATGAAGAATTCTACGTAAGAAATTTGTTCTTAGGCTTTCCCACTTTATGTTACAGGACTCTAGTTTTCCACAGACTTCAAAGAGAAATGCTAAATTATTCATTAGTAAGATATTAGCAATAGGAAATCTTCCTCAACTAAGACCTTTCCATCCGCAGTTGCTATTACTCGGAGATGTTCTAAATTATATTTGAGGGCAGTATCTAGCTTTCAAAAGTGCCAGTGACTGTATCTGGTTCTAATAAAATTGTGTATGTGGACATTCAGCAGAGGATTACAGCAGGAAGGACATTGGTCCAACCCCTCATTTAGCATAGGAGCAAATGAGGTCCAGAGAGGGCACTACTCAGAGTCAAGACCACATTCAGTGTTTTTGTTTCCACTCCAGGATTTTTTCCTAAACTGAAATTGCATATTGTCTCTTGTTTTCCCTTTTGCCACCCCATTTCTTACAATAAAAATTTTCAAGTAAATGAAAAAAAGAAAAGAAAACAGTGTAATGAATATCTTTTTGCCCATAATCTAGATTGGACAATTGTTAATATTTTGCTATATAGACATAATCAATTTTTTTGACTGGAGTGATTTTTTTAAAGATTTTATTTATTCACTCATGAGAGACAGAGAGAGAGGCAGAGACACAGGCAGAGGGAGAAGCAGGCTCCATGCGAGGAGCCCAACACAGGGCTGGATCCCAGGACTTCAGGATCACGCCCTGAGCTGAAGGCAGACATTCAACCACTGAGCTACCCAGGTGTCCCAACTAAAGTGATTAAAGGTAAATTATCCATAATGCAGCATTTTGTCTCTGTCATATGTTGCTAAAAATAAGGATATGTCCTTATGTAACCACAATATCACTATAATGCCTAAACAAAATTTAGAATAATTCCTTAACATCATCTAATACCCAAATCATATTCAAATCCTTCCAAGTGCTGTCATAATTTCACTTATAGCTGGTTTGTCTAATTGGGATCCAATCAGAGCATTGCCTCTGATAGTTGTTTTTTTAACTTTCTTTTAGTTTAAAGCATTCTCCCTTTTAATGTCATCACATACTATTTTAGTTTATTATTTGATTTTCAAAATACTGACTTGTTAAAAAGACAGGCAAACTATTCTGTAGAATGCCTATCCTCTGTTGGTATAAATTCTTCCTTATTGGTGTTTGATTTGTTCCTCTATCCTCCATATTTCTTATGAACTGGAAGTAAGATCTAAAGACTTGATTACATTCACATCAAAGTGCCTTTATTTTTGAAGATAGAAATTAGCAGCCATTTCCCTATTATAATTAATTGAACAAAATTCTGAGATTGACTTACAAAAAATAACAGGAAAGGCCAGCAGATGATGTGGGAAGGAGGAGACTATCCCAATTATATTACTGCATTCCAGGGTCTGGTATTTAGCTGTGGTCCTCAGAACTTGAACGGATTTCAAGGGACACACAAAGGGAATGAAATGCAAACCAGAATGTTACCTTTATGATTTGGAATGAGATATGTATTAAAACTACTGGAGTATTAGCATTGGTAAGACTAGTGTATTTCCCCCATAGGCAGGATTTTGGGAGCCTATTTGCATATCAGAATCATCTAGGACTCTTAAGAAAAATAGCACCCCGTAGGTTCTGAGTGAATTAGACTTGAGGGAAGACTGGGCATTAATACTTCTTAAAACCTCCCAAGGTGGTCCAACAATGTTACCAGTGCTGGGAAGCACTGCTGTAGGTAGGTCTAAAGGAGAAGCCAAATTGTAATCAGAAAGTTGTTTTGGAAACATAAAACCAGAATCTGAGATGTTAGTGATAAGAATAAAGAAAGTCTGAAGAGACAATAGCAGCCAGTGGTATTCCAACATCTGTGCACATAAGCGTCATTGGAAGATGCTTACAAGGAAGAAGAGAGAAAGAAAGAAAGAAAAGAAAGAAAGAAAGAAAAAGAAAGAAAGAAAGAAAGAAAGAGAAAGAAAGAAGAAAGAAGGAAGGAAGGAAGGAAGGAAGGAAAGAAAGAAAGAAGAAAGAAAGAAAGAAAGAAAGAAAGAAGAAAGAAAGAAAGAAAGAAAGAAAGAAAGAAAGAAAGAAAGAAAGAAAGAAAGAAAGAAAGAAAGAAAGAAAGAAAGAAAGAAAGAAAGAAAGAAAGAAAGAAAGAAAGAAAGAAAGAAAGAAAGAAAGAAAGAAAACCTAGAAAGCTGGATTTCTGCTTTCCACTTCATTCTCCTCTTCCCATCCACTAGGGTGGCGCCCAGATGCAGAGGCTACTTTAGCAAACAACAAAGGTGATTCTGATGTAGGTAATCCAACTCCTCCCCCCTACTAAGGAATACTAGTCTGTATCCTCTGGGATACACTTGCTCTGAGGAGTAGATAAAACCAGTGTTGTTCTCAAACTTAAGCTGCATCGGAAGGAATTGCAAGGCAGATTGAAACTCACCCCTTTCCCCTAGCTTCTGATTCAGTGCATATGGGTGGAGCTCACAGCTGGCATTTCTAACAAATTTAAGGAAGTAATTCCTGGCTCAGGGAGATTTTGCCTACCAGGGGACATTTGGCAGTAACTGGAAGCATTGGTGGGTTTTTGTTGTTTTGTTTTGTTTAAGAATTAACTTTTATTTTAAGATTTTATTTATTTATTCATGAGAGACACAGAGACATAGGGAGAGGGAGAAGCTCCCATGCAGGGATCCCAAAGTGGGACTCGATCCTAGAACCCTGAGATCACACCCTGGGCCAAAGGCAGATGCTTAACCACTGAGCCACCCAGGCATCCCTAAGAATTAACTTTTTAGAGGAGTTTTAGGTTCACAACAAAACTGAGTGGAAGGTACAGAGATTTTTCCCTGGAAAAATCACACATGCATAACCTCCCCCATTATCAGCTTCTCCACCAGCAATATTTTGTCATTAGAAGCTCCTCCTAATTTCTTTCATCTACCTTTAAATCTCAGGCTTTTGGAGATCTCTTCAAAGAGCATCCCTCCATTTCTTCCTTTTTGGAATCCTTTACATAGCTTTTACGTGTAAAGAGATTTGTGTTTTCAGTATCTACTCTTGGAAGCCATTGCCCTTGTAAGTCCCAGTCATGAAATAATTGCTAGTTTTGTTCAAAACTGTTTGGAATGCTTTCATCTATATAGCAAGGTAAAAAAAGAACTTAAAATACAATTATTTGAGGCATTAATAGTACTTGCAATCATATTTATTCTTTTAATTTTCCTGATTTTTTTCTTATACCACAGCCAAAATACTAATTTCTTAAAGATAAGAAACATCTTCTTAAAAACTAGTGCACATATCTATGTTAATATTAGAGCATGATGTTAGGTTTCATAAAATGAGAAAGGGCGGAACCTCTTTTGGAAGTGAAGAGCTCTTTTCAAGGAGGCTGGAGAGCCAGTCCTACAGGTTTGAAGACAGCCCCTGGGGTGCACAGGCAACCTCAAAGGACCACAGGATTTGAGGGTTATAATCATGACATGCCTCCTCCAAAGGGCAAAATCAAGGCCTGACATTTTTTGTAACCTTGAAAGAGAGATTCCCATTATGATTTATTATTGTTCTGATTTACTGTTAATGCTGATTTATTGTGGCACCCACACTTCTTGGAATGAGTGAGAAATAAGTGTTATAAGAGCTTGTAAAATCACACCAAGAAAAACACAATCTAGTAAATCAGGTCGATAGGTGCCCAGTGGGAGAGATTGACCATTATACAAATAACTCTGAAACAGACGAACACCCAAGTAGACACAAGCTATGTATGGTGGTTCTATTTGATTTGAATACTCAGAAGAGGCTTCACAAAGGAATTGCTTTGAATGGTGTTGGGATTTGAAAAGGTAGAACTGGTGAAAAACACTTTCGGCCGAAGGAACAGCAAAGATCTTAGGTATCTGAAAATAGATAGTACAACCGTGCAAGAGTTCAGTGCATCTCGTAGGGCTGCTGGGGCTCCGGTGACGAATACAGAGGCTTAGTGGAGAATACGATGGAATTTCTCATTGCCCTGAACTGAACAGTAACAGCCATCTGACTATCAATGCTCATTTTAAGAATGATTCTGAGTCTAGTTACATAGTGGAGGATCTCAGTGGGTAGGTTGGTTTAAGGGTCTCTAGACATCCCTAGGATAGATAGGAAGGGGGGTGAGATATTGCAGGCCCGGGTCTCTCTACCCTGGAAATCGAGCTCACTCTTAAGGAACACAGTTAAAACCTCACCTCTGGGTAGCACTACAGTTTGCACACTTGTTATGCCAGGAAGTATCAAAGCACAGTCTTCCTGTCTTCGTTATTCGTTGGGTTGTTCATTTTAGGGGTTGCTTTCTTCTTTAAATTTCTTGCTTACGTATGCATGTTACATTAAATGGAATGTTGCTAATCCTTCAGGTCTCAGCTGTAAATACATCTTTTTGAACCACTGCCTATTGACTTCTATCCCAAACGGGGTTTTGTGTGTGTGTGTGTGTGTGTGTGTGTGTGTGTTTTGTTTTGTTTTGTTTTTTGTTGTTGTTGTTGTTTTGTGACAGGATTGGGAATCTGTTCATCTTGCTGATTCAGGGAGATAAAGCAGGAGGACATCCAGTCATATTTTTCAAGAACCTTCAACGTAAGCAGGCTCCTTGCTCCAAGTAGCCATCCTGAGGCAGCTGAAAGAAGCCTAGTCAGCCACTGGCTTTGAGCAATCCCAGGGGTGGTGCCCTATAACAGTGGTATTCTGATGATGGAATCAGCTGAGAATGAACTCCCTGAAAGATCTCAGAAAGTCTGATGTCATTTAAGATCTCAATTATCCAAGTAAAAGAAGAAGAATGTGAAGTGGCAATTTCCCGTCAGCTCCTTGGCACAGACCCCAAAGGTCTGAATGTGCCACAAAAGGAAGCAGTTAGTTCTTCCTCTAATTCAATGATGTTTCCTTCATCAGGCAGGGTTATGTGAGGGGAGTACCTTAGATATATTAGCGGATCTTTAGGTCAGAAAGGATTGCTGGAGATCAGATCTGGTTTCAGCCTAGGTCCTCATATAAAATATTTGGGAGCCCTCAGATGGAACAGAGGAGGTCTGGGATGGAGGGATCACAGGCTTTTGAATCAGAAAGTTGGTGTTGAAATCCCTCAGCCACCACACCTAGCCATGTCACTCTGGCTTAACTTCTCTGAGTTTTACAGGAAAATGGAGCTTGGGGAAAGCAAGGTATCGATGTCCTTTGTAACAGTATGGTCTCAAAGATCAAATGACATAATGTATCTGAAAGTGCCCCACAGGCCAGTGAGTTTCAAACTTTAGTATGCACATAAGGTTACCCAGAAACTCGTTAAAACGCAGATTTTTATTCAGTAGGTCTGAGGGGGCTGGGGAATCTGCATTTCTACCAAGTTCCCAGGTGATATTCTGTGAGGCTGGTCTATAGAGCACATTTTGAAGAGCATGGTGGTAGAGAGTAAAGCGTCAGATGAGCAATTGGTTGTTTTTAGCCTCTTTTAACAAGTTTTCTGGGAAGGATATTCTTTAGTCTTTACATTTTTTCACTTCTTCCCCTTCTTCCCCAAGCCAGCCCCTCAACCCACACACTAGTAATTATACAAACGCTCACTTAATATAATGAATCCTGCTCAAAATGATAACCAACAGTTTTCACTGAAGAGTAGGCTTAGGGGAAAACTGGGTTTTCACTATGTATTTATGTACAAAAATTCACAGTTATCTCTGAGTACATCAGATATTTGAGAATTATGACAAGGACAAAAAAAATTTTTAGCAAGTACTTGATAAGTTGCCAAGGAGATGGAGGGGATTTTATACCAAGGGTCCCTTGGAAATCATTATATGATATTTTTATATCATGTATATTGGTGTAATCTGTACATTTGTGTGATATTAAATATAAAATTTTACCATTTTCAGGACATTTTCTCATATGTGACCTCATTTGTTCTTCACAAAAGGGGAAGATGGGCAGGTATGATTAGGCCCATTTTACAGATGACGAAACTAGAACTCAGAGAGATGAATCGCTCAAGGTTGTACTCAGTTGCTACAATACTAAGACAAAGTCCCACTCTTCTGATTCTGAATCCAGTGCTCTTTGCTTTGTGTCCCTGTCCACAGCACTTACCACCCTGACTCAAAAAAGTTATGGTTTGGTTCACTGAACCCTGCTTATGAATCAGGTTCCAGGGAGCAGAATGTGAAAAGTGTCGGATCACAGATTTGGTTACTATATATTCACCCTCAGCAGGGGACCCAGGAACATGGATCTTGCACACAAATCACATGAGAACCTACTCCAACTGAATTTTCAGATGATTCATTTGCTTGTTCCATTTCCAGCCAAGAATGTAATGTCCTTTTCGTTTTGGAATGTTTACAGATGAGAGTTAGAGCCTAGGGGGGAGGACAACTTGATTATTACAATCATCTCAAATGGTGCCTGGTTTTTTACTCTTCCAAAATATTCTTCTCACCTCCTCTATGATATGCCCCTGACTGCTCCAACTCATAGTGATCTCAAACTCTTTTCCCCTGTTCATATGAACTATGTTGTGAGTAACACTTATAAGGCACTTGGCATCATATACTGGTATTTTGCCTGTGGTGATGTTTTACGTGTGTGTGTATGTGTGTTTCTGTTTGCTTGCCAAATGAAACTGAGAGTTCTCTGAGAGCAGGGACAAACATTTTTCACGTTTCATCTTATATTGAATGGTGGAAATGAGAAATGGAGATATACGGTGAAAGCTATATTGAATGTGGAGTCAGATCATCTGGATCAATTGCTTATTAGCTACGTAATGCTTTTTGAAAGACTCTGAAACTCTGAGCTTTTGCTGTCTCTTGTAGAATATGAGAATATTAGTACCTATCTCATACTCTTGTCATGAAAAGTAAATGAAATAATCTGTGTGGAAGTCCTCTGTGAACTCATTAAGAGTTGTATGAATGTAAAGAACGTATGTGTACTTACTTTTAGAAAAATGTGCATTAAATAGGAGTCTGCGGGCACCACCAGTCATATATAATGCATTTGTTTCCTCCTCCCAGAGTACTTTATATTTTTATGTCTTGCTATGTAAAGAAATATAGCCACATGGAAACAATGTTATTAATTTGCTTTTGCAAAAGTGGAAAAGATAAAAGATCTATGATTCAAGGAAAGCTGAGATAATTCAGTTACCAAAAATGTTCATTATGAGCTGTCTACATTGTTGTTTCATGGACCTCAGATCCTAGAAGTTCACCTTTTGCTTAAGAAATTTCCTTTTATTTTATTTTGTTTTATTTTTAAAAGGTTATTTATTTATTGGGGGGTGAGAGAAACAGTTCTTGAGTGGGGGGGAAGGGCAGAGGGAGAGAGAGAATCTCAAGCAGACTCCCTGCTAAGTGTGGAGAGCCTGACTAGGGACTTGATCTCAGGACCCCGAAATTATGACCTCAGCCAAAATTAAGAGTCGCACACTTAACAGACTGAGCCACCCACGTGTCCCTGGAAATTCCCTTTTAAATTCCCAGTACTTTGGACTATGAGAAATGGCATAACTACCAAAACCTCTAAGGAGAGGAAAATGATTCACTCTCTAGAATGGGGATGCTAATATACGCAGAACACGTATGCCTACCAGCTCCTCTGAAAGTGATTCTGAAAACCCAACCAAACCTTCCCTTTCTACTTATCTGCTTTTTGTTGGTACCACATCAAAATGTTTCCTGTTTCTGGACCCAAGACCATTCCATAGCATTCCCTCCCCTCTCTTACCCTACCACTCATGTAATGACAGTTGCCATGTATGGAACATCTACTAAATATCATGAGCTACATTGATGATCTTCTTATCTGACATCTTCAAATATATCTTGTAATAAGGTGCTCATTGTCCCCAAGTTGTAGAAATCAAGATCCTAAGAATCAAGTACCTTGCTTACAGTCATTTGTGGATCAGGGAGCGCCAGAATTCAAAATCAGTCCCTGTGATACTTTGCCCTTATTCTAACTCACCATATCCATGATTTCACAAATTTAGAACCATTTTTTCCCTAATACTCATGAAACTTACAGCATAACTTGAAAATGTTTATCCCTGTGCTCCAAATCCTGTAGATCAACAACTATATACAAATCACGCTTTGGGAAACAAATCTCCCAAAGGCTACCAGTGTTCCACAAGCACACCTATCCTCATAACAGAGAAGACAAGAGTAGCCTGTGAGGGAAAGTCCAGGGAAGATGAAGCCCACACCCTGTCTACACACTCCCCACCTCCCAATTTCAACACCTGCCCAACTCACCAGCTCTACCCATTTACTTACTCCATTCTGGAAATTTCCACCACCACCCAGCCTCATCTTTCAGAATCCTTTTCTGTGTGTGGGCAATTCTCTTTCATGTCCAAACACATCAAAGACCAAAAAAAGCAAAGTAAATATAACTTTAAAGAGCATAGGGGATTGGTTGTGCCCAGTCTATAGACTACTTGAGGAAGAAGATATTTCCTTATGGTGGGGGGGGGGGCGCTGCATATTCTTCTTCTGGACATCAGAACACCCTAAGCTGTTCACTCCTAGAAGTCATTCTGGCCTTGGAAACAAGACCTTATTCCTTCTTCTGGTTGCTTGGTAGTGTGGAGGAATGGACACTGAGCCAGCCACAGTCCTCAGTCTCCCACTTAGTGGCCTTGGGTCATGAACAAGTGATTTCGTAGCTCTATGCCCCACTTACTTACGAATAAAATGGGGAAATAATTTTTAAAAGTGGTTTTTGTGATACTTAAATGGAATAACATGGGTAAAACGCCTTGCATAGCATTTGGTAGAGTTCTTATCAAATGCCATTTCCACTTCCAGTTTCTAAAACCTGGCTATTATTGCTGGTTCCACTCCACAAGAATACTTGTCTTCTTTAGTTACATTTAAACTCAATTTCTTTCTTTGCTCAGTGAGAAGCACTGTCCCCATGAAGACCTCTCTATGTTATGTTGGCTTCGTTGGCAAGACCTTTATGCCAAATACCTGACTTCTGAAGAACTTGCCATTTTGCCTCTGGCCTATAAGAAGCTAATTTCAAAGCAGAATTTATTTGACTTATCATGAATGGTTAAGCCCTTTCGAACTTAAAAATCCAAAATTCCTTTCTGATAACCTATTCAGGGATACACCATGACTCACAGGAGGCAAAATAATTCACATGTTCAGTAGTGACAATATCCACTCAAATATCTGGCAAAATCTTAACATTTATCAGCAGGAATATAATGGCATATGGAGGCTTATGATACCATTCTGCTCTGATGTTTGAAAATTTCCCTGCTAAAATGTAAGAGGATTATTTTCTTTTATAGATTTCTAAATTACCAGTTGAATCACTCTAAAACTACAAGTGTTTGTCCTACTACCTCTTACCTCCTATTCTCTCCAAAATACCTTGCTTTGCCCCCACTCCTATTCTTTATTTGGACCAGAACATTTATTTACCTTTCTACTTAAGTGAAGCAATTGACTTGTCTCTAGAGCCTGCACATATTCTTTCTCTTTTGCATGGCATGCTGCCCACATTCCTGGCCAATGAATGGAACCACTTTTCTTCTGAACACTGCTAATGATTGTTTCTTCCATGAAGGGTTTGCACTAGATGCTATGGATTGAGTCTATCTCTGTGTGGTTAGGACATATAAGGATGTGTGCAATGTTTCTATGACAACCTCTGCCTTCTTTGTTTTTCCAAAGGAATCGGTTCCACTTTCACTTTAGTTTTAATTTCCTCAAGAACAAAAACGATGTTTTCTACTTCCTTAAGAATTTGCCACAAAATCAAATGCAGTGTCTTCTACAAAGTGAGCCCTGAGGAGATGTAAATTCAGAAACGTTTGTTTTCCTGTTTAGAGATCTGAAGAAATCTGTGACTTCTCCAGGAAACCAAAGTGACAAATTTCATATCATTAAGACCAGTGTAGAAGTGATGTGGGGGTCTGATGTCTAGAGAGCTTATCTGAGAAAGGCCATTTTCTGACCTTATCTCTCCTTTTACTTTAAATGTGGGAATTTGTTTTTGATCCCATCTCGTTACTATAGTCACCATTTGTTCCTTTTTCTAACCCCTCTTCCTGCTGATTTAATAGCTGTTAGCAGAGAAAAGAAGAAAACATTTAATATAAAAATGATAGTAACTTGAAGGTGCTTAGAAGGATTTGCTGAGCAAAGAATTGAATTGCCATCATCAGCACCCCACACAAAGCTCTTGTTTTCCTTTGAGAAAAGGTGAGTCTTCTGTAATGGCATCAGGAGGTAAAGCTACATTTGGTATATTGACTATAAGGAGAAAAACACTCTCTGGAGAGGACAAGAGGCAGTAGAGCTGTAAAGGAAAAAAATAAATAAACTCTTTTCTCAGGCTGCTGCTACATGCCTGGTCAATCGGGAAAGTCAGATTTCTGATGAACTCTGAAACCCTTAAGACTTTGGTCCCAAAAATCCAGGCAGGAAAGACTAGAGAAGAATATCTACTCTACAAAGATCCCTTCAAATATAAACTCTGACTCTCATATTTTAGAATAAAAATATATTTCAGTAATTTTATTATTAGGAAGGAAAAAGGGAGAGAGAAAAAAGGAAGGAAGAAACATTTGGAAAAAAAAAAACAAGGAAAGAAAAAATTGAAAAAGAAAGAAAGAACTAAGGACTAGTAAAGAGAAATTGGCTTCTCTGTTCCAAGAGAGAAAAGAATGAGAGAGAAGGACAAAGAGAAAGAGGGAGAGAGAGAAAGAGAAAGAGAGTGAGAGAAAGAGAGAGATCTCCTTGGGGATGATTTAAGGTTAAATAAATAATTAAATTAAGTAATTCAAAAAATATGTTCATGGGGCTCCACCTATAGGCATAAAGATTGTCTTTCAGGTCCTTAGTCACCAAGGCCTTTGAAGTGACAGTGCATTTCTGACAGTTTAAGCCTTGGAGCAGAATTAAGAGGGTTATACTCTCCCAGGAAAATGTGTTATACCCTGCCCTGAAAATGAGATGAGCTACTTAGATTATAAATATTGAATATCTGTGAAATCACTACTGACTTTATTTTTAAGAGCTACATGAAAAGACCTTGTATTATTGAGACACTGTAATAAAAACTTAACAAGACCACACACTCTAGAGGCCATATTAAAATACGATTTTTGTTAGGATTTCTTTGGAGCCCATTTTCCGCCGTGCTGGAAATAACCAATAACCATAAATATTTATAACAAAATAACATCTTTTATGGAATGAAGATTTTATGAAGCCATTTTTTATTAGTTAATCCTATGACTAGAGCAGAATTACAACAATTACCATCCTTTCAAATGAATAAATGTCAAAACCAAGACACAAAGAGAGACCATTATACTAATTTGAATGCAAATTAGTGGCTGAGGGGCAGGCTTCACACTGAAGAACTCCCCATTGAAGAATCAATCCCCTTAGTTGCCTGAAAGTGCCTGAAATGGTTTTCTCCCATTTTGCTTCTGAAAATTATAATGATACATCAAGGCTCAGATTGATCACAGCATTTCCATCATATTTCCCTGATTTTCAGACTCAGGAAGTAACACTTTTTCAAATCTATATTCCTATCATGTTTTACCTTACACATACTCTTTTATGATCCATTTAATATTTACATGTGATGATTATTGAATTTATATTTATTCTGTGATCTCCTTGTGGGCAAGAGCCCACATGTTCTTATTTCTTGGCTGTCCCAAATATTCACTGGGATGACAAGGGGTATCATTGTCATCCCAGTGAATGTTAGTGAGTAACTAACTCACTACAGGTTAGTTACTTCATTTACCGTGAGTATCTCCTACAAAGCGTTGCATAGCTCTCTCTCCTCTGTTTCATCTTCCAAGTCTTTTTACATGCTTAACCAACTTGATAATAAACTCATGTTTTGCATTTTTTCCTGTATCTACTGTATCAGTCAATGTTCTCTAGAGAAACAAAGCCAATAAAATATTTGTGTGTGTGTCTACATTCATAGTGAGGGATGGGGGGAAGAAAGGGAGAAAGGAGTAGAGATTTAAAGGATTTGTTGTGTAATTGTGGGGGTTGGCAAGTTTGAATTATGTAGAATAGTCCAGAAGGCTGGAAATGTAGGATGGATTTCTATGTTATAGTCTTGAGGCAGAATTTCTTCTTTGGAAAATCTCAGTTTTTGCTCCTAAGGCCTTAAACTAATTAGATGAGGCCCACCCACAAGTAATGTCCCTTAAAGTCAATTGACTATAAATGTTAAGCACATCTACAAAATACCTTAGCAGCAACATCTAGACTAGTGTTTGACCAAATAATTGGCACTCCAGCCGACCCACATCGACACATTTTAAAATTATCCATCATATCTACCTTTTCTCACTCTCTGGTTTTAGAATAATCCAGGCTCAGAATTTGGTAATTAATATAAAAAGAAACCCACTATCCTGGGTTGTGTGTTTTTTTCCAGCAACAGGAGGTCAAGGAATTGGCAGATGAGAACTTCAAATGTCACCTTGGATGTTGAAGACCTCAAGAGTAAATCTTTGGGGTGCCTGGGTGGCTTAGTCAGTTCAGCATTTGCCTTCAGCTCAGGTCATGATTCTTGGGTCCTGGGATGGAGCCTCAAGTCAGGGTCTGGTTCCCTGCTTCTCCTTCTCCCTCTGCTGTTCTCCCTGTTTGTACTCTCTTGCTTTCTCTCTCCCTATCAAGTGAATAAATAAAATCTTTTAAAAAAGAATACATTTTTATATTGAGAAATAGGATACGTAGTTTGGAGCATAGTCTCCACAGCTAGACTACAGGGGTTCAAATGCCAGTTTTGCCATGTACAAGCTATGAGACTCAAAATGAGTTGGCTACCTTCAATTTGAATGATTTTTTTTTGTTTTTTTTTTTCAAAATTGGGATAATAATGATGTCTTCCTCATTGAGTTGTGTGGGAACTACATTAAACCATATAAAATGCTTACAACAGTGTCTGTTACGTACCAAGTACGTAACAAGTGTTACCTGTGGCAGTAATAATGAGAACGATGAGCATGATGTGATGATGGTGATGATGACCTTTGACAATAACAGGAGAGAGTTATTCAGAAGATAAAGCTTTTCATCAATAGGGCCAGGAGATGCTAGTTTTGTGGAAGCCTTGTGAATAACACAGACCGATGGTATGAACCTGAGAGGAACCAAACTTCTGAAGAAGAAAGAAGAAATCTTTGAGTTACAGTTCTTCAGAGGAGGCAGGGAAAACACTTCACCTGAGCTTCCTAGAAAATAGTCTCAACACTTTAGTGTCGAGATAAACAGGAATGTGAGATATGTTGGAATTAGCCCAGATTATTTTTCAGAAAAAGAGGATTTAGACCAAGTGGGTAGCATTCTGAGAACTTCAGAATGATGACTCTTACTTAAAGCTTTCTCTGTGGTTGGAGCCTGGTGGCTCAATCAGTTAAGCTTTTGACTCTTGATTTCAGCTGAGGTCATGATCTCAGGGTTGTGAAATAGAACACACACACACACACACACACACACACACACCTGCCACCTCCCCAGGGACTCCAGCTCAGCAGAAATATACTTGAGATTCTCTCCCTCTCCTTCTGCCCCTCCACTCCCTCAGTGCACAGGCAAGCACTCTCTTTAAAAATCTAAACTAAATTAAAATAAGACAAAATGAAACAAAATCATTCTATTTCTCTATTGCAATTAAAGGAAGTGAAATCAGGAAGGTAGTGTGCATGCGTGCATGTACATGTGTATGTACATGTGGTTGATAGAGAGAGGACAAGCCACATGTACAGGAGCATAAAGAAATGACTCTTTCTCAAGTAATTACTGTCATCATTATATTGAAAAAAGAAATTGAAATAATATTTTCAATTCAAGTCTTGCCTTTTCATTTAATATTACATCTTGATTATTTCATTATGCCATTATTCTTCAAATTTATTATTTTATGAAGGATGTTATATTATACCAATGTTTCACAAGGTCTTTAAACCAGCTAGATATTTTCCCATCTTAAATCATATAATTGATGATAAATAGATAAATTCTGATCACATTTACAGGATAATTTTCTTCAGTAGTTTAAATTGTTTCCAAAGCTTTAGGTTAAAAAATATCTTGTTATTTTTATTGAGTTTTGATTTTTAGGGAGATTGAAATTTTATTCTATATGTTCAATTGATAAGTCATATTTTTTTAATTTTATATCTTTTGCTTATTATTCAGTTAGAGAATTAGAGTATTTTTTCTTGATATAAATGAGCTTTTTGTGTGCTGATTATATGGACATTTCATCCAATATATGCATTCCAAATATTCATTCCTAGCCTGCATTTTTCTTTTTAAAATCGTCTATGAAGTTTTAATACCAATCTTCCAATTGTCTGTCCAAACGTAGTGATATTTTTACATACTGATTTAATTTATTACTTTCATATTTTGTAAAGCCTCCTCTGTCTTGTAAAGATAAAGGCAGAGGTAATTGTGAAAGATGAGTAAAGATAATTTTAAGGTGTATTTTAATGTAAATAGAGTAGTGTGATAGCTTTATGAGACCTTCATATATCACTCAGATCCTAGTCTGAACATCTGTCTAATGCAGAAATCAGTTGAATTTCTGGTATGTAGTTATCATTTATCAAATTTTTCCCTATATTTTCTGGCTTCTTCTGTTAAGTTATTTCTATTTGAGTAGGGGGTATATATTCCTGGAAAATGTAGAATTGATTTTTATGTTTCAATTGAGTAATGCAGGCTCGTTTTTAAAGAAAATTTATAATATTGCTTTTGAACTGGACCACACTTGTTTGTCCAAGGGTTCTATACATTACTGAAGGTATAACGGTCCCCTTTCTGTTCATTTCTGTCTCTGAAAATACCACATTTCTGTTTGTGTCACCTTAAAATAAATGTGAAAAACACAGTACCAATTAGGGACTTAAGCATTGTCTTAACATGGCACCTTGTAAAGCTTTGTAGTAATTTCTTTGTAATCCAGAAATGGCTTTATTGCTTCTATGCAGCAGAAGGTCCCTATCTCCAGGGAGGCAGGGAGAAGGGTACTAAAATTTCTTACCATTTTCTTGGTTGACCCTGTTATTTTGTTTTATTGACATTGTTTTAACTGCTGCTATTATTAATATTCAATATCAAAAGCACTACAGAAGTCAAACAAAAATTTACTCTGCTTTGGTAAATTTCTGTCTTGTTTTTACTTTGATAAACGTGCAAACAGAAATGCATGTCCATAAAAAAAAAATAGCCATTTCCCTTTTTCTTTTGACAAATACTATCTGGTTGAGATGTCACTCTCCAGTATTTTTTTTTAACATTTATCTATTTATTTGAGAGAGAGAGTGAGAGGGAGAGCAGGGGACCGGGCAAAGGGAGAAGGAGAGAGAATCCCAAGCAGACTCCCTGCTGAGCATGAAGCCCAATATGGGGCTAAATTTTGCAACCCTGAGATCATGACCTGAGCTGAAACCAAGACTCCATGCTTAACTGACTGAGCCACCCAGGCACCCCTTGTCTCGGTACATTCGTGACTCTTCACACTGGCAAAACAACACTTATAACCTAATGGTCACAGTGTCTGTGGCAGTGCATTTAGAAAGATGCTTTCCGTCTGTGGGTTTCTACTTCTCTATGTGTAAGCTGAGGCTATGTCTACCCATGGTTCTTCACCACAAAATGGGGAAGAAAAATGAGATAACGTCTGGGAGTTAAATATCTAGAACTCACTGTCCAGTAAGTATAGAAGAGATCATTAGGTATGCAAAATAAAATAAAAATTATTTGTTTTTTAATCAATGAGACAAAGGGGACAAAAAGGGGATGAAGCATTAACTTCCATTCATTTATTCATTTATTAATTCATTCAAAGTGTCATGGACAGCCTACTCTATCCCAGGCATTGTATGGAAATTGCTAAACTGAAAATGATATAGCCCTTTACAGAACTATCTAGTGGGAGGAACTGATATAGATACAAAGAACTGTAACAGAACACATGATGTGATAAGATTGAAAGTGACTATCACCAGTACAGGATAGGAAAATAGTTGTATAAAGGGAAAAAGGAAGTAGGAATTTGTTGCAACTTTGCAATTTTATTATGTAAAGCTATTGGCAATACATTAATCTCAAAGATAAATGAGTAGTTTTGCTAAGCAACTTGTGGAGTTTTTTTTTTCAATTACAATTATTTCTTGGGAATTTCTGCATCCTTTCATCACCTTTTTAAATCACTATTGCATAGAATTGCATGATATGATTTATCTTTAGAATGGGGTATGGGTGTCTGAATACCCAAGGTTGCTAAACTCATAGATTTTCCAAGAAAGTATGGGAATGGAAAAAGGAAACGATCTCTAAATCTTTTACTTTCAAATAAACTTTTCCCTGAAATTGATTTGCCCGAGAATGATCCTATTGTCTGAAAGTCCTGCTTGCCTCCCCTTTTGCAATCAATTCATCAATCAATCAATCAATCGCCATTCACCTATTTAACAGCAGAGAAGCGAACCTCTCACCAATCCCTATTATTCACTGTGATGCAATTGCCTCAAGATAGAAATTATTTTAAGGTGTAAATCAAAAGATAGTCGGGAATGTGTAGCCTCTGGGAGGGGGGGACAGGAAGAACAAGGCACAGAAAGTTTGTGTTTTAAAGATTTTATTTATTTATTCAAGATTTATTTATTTATTCATTTATTTTATTTATTTATACATAGAGAGGCAGAGACAGGCAGAGGGAGAAGCAGGCTCCTCGCAGGGAGCCCGACGTGGGACTCCATCCCAGGACCAGGATCACTCCCTGAGCCAAAGGCAGATGCTCAAACACTGAGCCACCCAGGCGCCCCAAGGCACATAAAGTTTTAACAAACAGAGAGAATATTGATTTTATCACGCAATTGGAATAGCTTAGAATTGGTTTTCCCAGTTATTTATATGCTGTTTGAACTGAAAACAAAGTAAAACATTTTGGACACAAATATAAGAACTATCTTTGCTATTTGGATTATATGGCAACCATTTTCTATAAATTGAATGAGTGGATTTACAGCACCTAGATTTAGATGAAGATGTATTTAAAACATGTGCACAATATTAAAAATATCAGAAATCATATATTTTGCAATAAAACATTATTTTCTTAAACATTTTATTTATTTATTTATTTATTTATTTATTTATTTATTTATTTATTTTAGAGAGGAGTAGGCACCAGAAGGAAAGAGAATCTCAAGCAGACTGCATCCTGAGTGCCAACAAAAGACTCAATCTCATGACCCTGAGATCATGACCTGAGCTGATCTCAAGAGTCCGAGGTTTAACAGACTGAGCCACCCAGGAGGCCAAAAATAAAACATTATGATTAAAATAAAGTTGATGTCATAGTTTCTCAATGGCCGTTTGAGGAACAGGCGAATGATTTTTTAAAGTTCAGTGTCTTATGATACTCTCCTATTGGTAGACTTCTATCATTCCTTCAATCAGCTCCTTACTGAATACCTCCATGTGCCAGAACTATTTTAAGAGCTAGAGGCACATAAGTGAATAATAATAAACAGAATCATCCAGCTAACCAAACAAAAGCCCAGTTAAAAGCGATGTTGGAGGAGGCAGAAAATAAATACACAGATTTGTAAAGCATAAAATGTACACATGATATACTCAGGTGGTAATGACGAAATGTGCCATTTTAAATAGTGGTTGGGAGAGTAAAGGCTGAAAATAGGTCAGGGAGCAAGTGAAGAAATACAGGCAGAAGGTATGGAGGTGAATGGGCCCTAAGCCATGGTTATCTCTGCAGCTGGAAGATTTGGAAGGAGGGCGAAGTGTCCTGAGTAGGGTGAGTCAGGGGAGAGCTTAGTCGTGGGTAAGTGGGAAAAGTGGGTAAGTGGGAGAAAATCAAGGAGAGGGGGTGTTGGGAGAAGGGGAAATGACGTTCAGGTCAAGGTTATACAGCTTTGTAAAAATGCTGGCTTACTGTGAGCGAGATGGGAAGCCAGTGGAGCATTGTAAGCAGGAGAGAGACAGGATCTGATTTTCATTTTAAAAGAATCATTCTATCTGCTCCTTTAAAAGCAGATCACATTAGGGAGCAAAACCCCCGGACACCTGTTAGGAGGCTGTTTCAGTCATTCCCATAGGAGATGGTGATGGCTCAGAATGGAGGAGGTGAGCAGTGTTGGCGAGCTTCAATCTTTGTATGTCTTGAGACTACAGACACAGTAGGGCCCTACGAATTTCTGGCAAGTTGAATAGAGGATATGAGAGAAAGTGTTTCAAATTAAGGCTTCTAGAATTTTGGCCTGAGCTCCTGGAATGATGAAATTTCTATTTTCTGAACTGTAGGAGGTGGAGGCAAGGACTGGTTTAGAAGAGATCAAGAGTTTGTTTTTCAGGTCATGGGTAGAATGCATATAAGGTACAGAAAAAGAGATGTCAGCAAGCACCTGGAGGTCAGAGGAGGAGCCAACAAGCTTGGAGCATAAATCAAGTGGAGAGTCACAGATGTTGAATCAGAACCAAGAGGCCAGAGGAGGTCACCAAGGGAATGAGGAGGGATGGAAAGAAGGTCTTAGGATTGAGTCCTGAGGAGGTAAGGAGTAGGAGGAGATGAACAGGAACGAAGTCTCGGTGGCCATGGAGGAAGGGAGACAGCTAGGAGATCGCCAGGTTTTGGAAAGCAAGAGACATTAGTTTGCTTTCACGTCTTTACCATTTTTCACTCGTATTTTTAACAAAATGAAGCAATGAACATAAATCTTTGTGAACATATGTGAGTATTTCCTGAGGATTCATTCCAGAAGTAGAACTGCTATGTCAAAAATACGTACATTTAGAAATTTTATAGAGTCTGCCAAACTGCCTTCCAAGTCGGCTTTACCAGTTGATTCCTCTTCTAGAGTGTTTGAGAGTGCTCATTTCCGTGTGTTATTACACACTCTTAGTATTTCCAAACTTTAAAAATAAGTAAAAATACCTGATTTTGATTTGCATTTTTCTGATCAGTGTTAAGCCTGAGCATCTTTATCAGGTTTGGTCCATTTGTATTTCTTCAGTGAATCCTGGTCCAAATCATTCACCCATTTTTTATTGACTTGTTTTCTTATTGATGTGTACATGGAGAAGCACTTTTATATCCTGAATGTAATTTCCAGTCTGTCGCTTGTTGTTTAACTTTGTTTATGGTGTCTGTCATCGCAGAGAAATTGAAAATTTTTATGCAGTTAAGTGTGTCAAACCTTTGCTTTATGGCTCTGGGGTTGTGTTTTGCTTGGATTTTCCCTACCATATGGTTATAAAATTTACCCTGCATTTTCTCCTTAACACTTTTATAGTTTTGTGTTTTACATTTACCTCTCTAAGCCATAAGGAATTTATACCAATATATGGCTTGAAGTTGAAAATGACTATTTTTTTCAATATGCATAACACATTTTGGTAACACCATTCATTGAATACTTGCTCTCTTTTTCCCACTGATTTGAAATGTCACTTTAATCACCAGCTTAACTTCAATATCTTTCATGATTTTTTTTCTGGCCTCCGTGTGCTATTCAGTTGGTCTACACATCTATTTTTGCATAATTTTACATATTTTAATAACTATTATTTTATGATACTTTTTAACCCTTTAAATAAGTTATTTACCTTATCTTTTGAGGGGTTATTGTTTCACATTTTCCCTTTCATTAAAAAACACAAGAACCGATTTGTAATTTCCAATATACGAATAAACATTTTTGAGACTTTCCTGGGATTTTTATTTATAGCTAAAGTTGAGAAAAGTGTGCATATTTATAATAATGAGTCTTCCTTTGATAAGCATAGCATACCTTATCACTCTTCCATGTCCCTTGACAGGGTTCTAGAATTTTCTTCATGACTGTCTTACTCACTGAATGTTAAGCTTATTTCTAGCTAATTTACAGTTTTTCCTAGAATTTTATGAGAAGGAATATTTTGAAAAGGTGTCCAAGTCCAACTGTAAGAGGAGAGTCACCTAAGTTTTTATAATGTTTAGCTCTATTGACTGGCCTTCAATATTCACATAGCATTTTCAGTAATTAGAATGTGTCTTTGGGTAAATTTGCTGGTTTTTCCCATCCAGTGCTTGTCGACTTACAGCTGACGGTGTAATAAAACAGACCACTAGATGGCAGAACAAGCCATCTTTCCTGGAGTTGGGTAAACATTTTTAGACAAGAAACAGATTCACAACCCCGGTGAGAATAAATTATTTTGTAGTCCACAATGCCCTAGCATACACTGGTGATTTATAAAAAAGAATCAATATAAAATAGATCGATGATCCCTGACTCCAAAACAATTGCCATAAATTATACTTTATTAAAGTCCTCAAACATGGTGTGTGTTTTTTTCTTCCTTGAATTCATCTTTCTCATTCCACTGCAGAACTATAGGTATTCTCTAGAGTTCAGTTTTTTACTTTCTGCTTCGTATGTTTTTTTTCTACCTCCAAATAACTACTCCAGAGTCTCAATTGTCATCTCTGTGCCCAGACCCCCAACTGAATTCATGACTGAACTCACTTTTATCCTCAGGTGTCATATTTTCAAAAGTGGGTCAACATGTTTCATAGGCTACATGAGATTTTCCTCCTCCTCTAAGGCAGATGGGTTGTTAGTAGTGATCATTCGGCCAATACTTTTTAAGCAGCAGACTATATCTCCTTAGTGGGCTGGGAAATTAATTTAGTTAACTGTGTCTACCAATATAAAAAATGAAATATAGTAGAAAAATGTTAGAGTGTAATGACCATAGTAAGGGAAAATATCCCTTTTATGAGATGTTTGTGTTAGCTAAATATATTCGTCTATTTGAGTATGTGTACCGGATGGTGATAAAAAATGTGTTTTTTACTGTGGGTCATAGTCAAAAAAAGTTTGAAGAAGAAAAATAGAAACTGTACTGGAATCTCCCAGACTTTACCTTATCCAATATAATGGAGGAACCCAAGGCTCCACTTCCTGAAATGTAACAGATCACTTGATGTCTAGCCCTTCGGTCTTTGCACAAATATTAAACTCCTATACTATGCCTCTATGTGTGCAGGACCACGGAATCTACCAAGGGTTTTTCTAAAGATGTAGAAGTCCTCACCTCTCTATAGCTGCTCAGGTATGTCAAGTTCTCTCATCTCTCCTGCCATAATTAGCTTCAGAGTTCCTGCGTGCTGCACTCTAAGCACGGCCATTGGCTGTCTCCTTGCCTGACTTCTTTGCAGGAGTAGATCTAAACCCTATCCATGTTGCAGTCTCACTGGACATTCACTTCTATATCTTACTGTCACTTAAAAGTGAATACATTTGAATCTTAACTCATTTTATTTGTCCCGGATCAGCTCATATCTCGATTTTTATATTATTAAAAGTTTTATCTATTTGGTAATCACTTAAAATGACTATTAGGTTAGATGCTAAGAACATTCTCTTTGGACTTAGACGAATCTGTCTTTGAGGTACCTGGGTGGCTCAGTAGTTTCAGTGACCACCTCTTGATTTCTGCTTAGGTCACGATCTCTTTCAGATTCTGGGATCCAGCCCCACCTTGGCTCTGTGCTCTGCACTCAGCAATGGGCTCTGAGTTCAGCATGGAGTCTTCTTGAGAGTCTCTCCTTCTCCCTTTGCCCCTCCCCACCTTAAATAAATAAATAAAAATATTTAAAGAATCCTTCTTTGAATATCAGCTTACCACTTTTTCTCTGCGTGTCTGTATGCAAGTTACTTAGCCTCCCTAACTCTTTGACATCCTCATTTATGCACTGGATAGAATGATGGTGCCTAAGTTATAGAGCTATTGAGAAGACCAATGCTATGATGCTTTCAAAGCTCTTAATGCTATGTTTGGTAAATAGTGAGAACACAGTAAATGTGAATTGCTGTTTTTAATAATAGTGGCAGTGATAGTAGCAGCAGCAATCCTGAAAAAAATCAACAGAATCCTTTATTCACTTTGGTATGATCTGAATTCTCTTTTTTTTAGATCTAAATTCTTTTGAGTTTTTGATCCTGCATAATACCTAGCTTAATGTCTACTGTATGGAATGTGTTCAGTAATAAGGTATGCCTGTGATAAATCTTTTTTATTTCAATATTCCATAATTATTCATTTTATTCAACTAATCTTTTAATAGTGTTTTCCTCAAGTACTTATTTTGCCTTTTAATTAGAGAATTACTTTTTTCTAAAAATGCTGTTTATATTCCACAATTTTTTTTTTAAATATTTTTTTTTATTTATTTATGATAGTCACACAGAGAGAGAGAGAGGCAGAGACATAGGCAGAGGGAGAAGCAGGCCCCATGCACCGGGAGCCCGACGTGGGATTCGATCCCGGGTCTCCAGGATCGCGCCCTGGGCCAAAGGCAGGCGCTAAACCGCTGCGCCACCCAGGGTTCCCATATTCCACAATTTTGTAGTGAAAATTGGGAGGTTATTAGTGTGGTTCCTTGAAAAAAAAAAAAAAGGAGAACTATATGCATGCCTTGTGTTTATAGAGATGAGATTAATCCATTTTTTTTCATTATGAAGTTCACATTATAAATGTAAAATGAGAAGAGTCAGAGCTTAAATGTTGTAAAACCACTCTCAAGTGACTTAGAGGTTTTCCCCATCCCCCAAATACTTGATATATTTTGAAAAATTTAAATTATCTGGTTCCTTGACATTCTCAAGATATTTTGGCAAGAATATGCTTTCAATATAGCAGAAAAAGAAATAAGATATTTGGAGACACTTTGTTCCCTATGACATCCCTATATCTAATTCAGTACCTGGCATGGTGCTCATCAGTATTTACTGGGGGAGAATGTAAATAAATAAAAGCAATCACAGCCTGGACTTGCTAATTAATATCCTGGCAGTAGTGATTAACCTCTAGAATATAAAATGGGGAAAGACTACTTTATAGGTCTAGCATCATGTAAAATGACAACTGTATGAAAGTGTATGACAGATAGTAAACATTATCATTAGTTTCCTCCTCCCTTTTGTTGATGTAATGATAAAACTTATCTACTTAAATGGTTGGGTTAGTCTTATTAATAGAGGTTTTAATGTTTTGGTAAGACAATAAAAGTATAAATGTAATTCAAGACTGCAGTGTAAGCACTGAATATTACTGCTAGCTCTAGAAAAGGATTTTAGGCCATCTATCCTATTGCTTTATTTTATAGATGAAGGAACTGTGGCACAGAGAGGTAGAGGTGTCTCTTTCCCAAATTCCTACAGTAAGTTAATAACCTCAGTGGATCTACATTCCAAATATCTTAATTCCCAGTAAAACACAAAATAATCTTCCCTCTCAATCTCTCTCTCCCTCCCTCTTCCCTGCACCCCCACTCCTTTCTCTGACTCTCTTTCTCTCTCTCTCTCTCTCTTTCGTTTCCTGACCTCTCCCTTTACCAGGCAGCTTCCCAAGCTTGGTGTCAGACGATCATCGGCCAAGAGGGACCCACGAGAAAAGCCAGTAAGACAGCAGGCAAAGTTAAGACACAGCATCTGTTAATGTTTTACTCTCATGTTAAACATCAGCTAGAAACTTAGGAAGAGCTCTCTGGGGTGGCCAGAGTTGTGCAGCTCACGTGCAACACATGCCAACCACTCTGGCCTTTGAGACTCTGGAGCACTGATGGGAAGCTGCAGGGAAATGCAAGAGTGAGCAGTTAATCAAAGGGCTTCTCCATATGTTGCTGGCACCTATGTTCAATAAATCTTTAGTCCTTGCATTTGTTCCGTGCTTAGATTATTTCATTAGTTTTTTCCCTTCAAAATATTTATTTACTTGTATTTATGTCCATTATTTTAACTATTTGTCCCTATATTATATTTTTAAAATATTTTTAGTCATAAAAATAGTTTCTAAGAAATAAGTAATTTATTTCTGTTCATTTAAAACTTTATCTTTTTATAATTGTATTGATGTTTTAACTGAAGTATGTTTTGCTTATTTAACCATCTCCCTTCTTCAAATGTTTAAAAAAATCATTGGCATCTGTTAAAAAAAAGATGTTTGTAAAAATATATATATATAGTTGATATAATCTTTAAATATTATTGTTTCTATTTAAAAATCAATAAATTATTATTAACTTTCATAACTACTGAGTAGGTAAAGTTGTATCATCAGTCTGAGAATATTTAATATATTTAGAAACTGAAATCTGACCTGAGAGAGTGTAATTAATTATATTTTTAAATGCCAATCATGGGGGACCTGGGTGGCTCAGTGGTTGAGCATCTGCTTTTGGCTCAGGTGGTGATCCCGGAGTCCTGGATTCGAGTCCCACATCGGGCTCCCTGCAGGGAGCCTGCTTCTCCCTCTGCCTGTGTCTCTGCCTCTCTGTGTGTGTCTCTCATGAATAAATAAATAAAATCTTTTTTAAAAATGCCAATCAGTTAGTCAGCCTACTGTTCATTTCTTATTTTCCAGGCCCATACTAAAGTATGTTACTGTAACACTTGTTACAGAAAGGCTTCATAGTGGGTATTTTTGGCTCCATATTCCAGATGAGTAAACTGACATTTAAAGAGGCCCAAATCACATGACTAATGAGAGGCAGGGTAAGATTCAAATCCAAGGTATTTGGGGCTTCTTTCATCATCCCATGAAGTCTCAATCAACTAAAAACTTTCAGCCTTTATTTAGCAGCGGCCATGTGCTAGATGCCGTTGTAGGTATCCTCTGTTTTTCTCACACCACCTCACTCAAGGCATTATAACAATCTGAAACAGAATCACAAAAGGTCAAATTTACCTTCTGTAGAGGGATGTTGATCATTTGAATCTCAATCTGATTTTAAATACTCCATACTTTTATAGGAGTTCTTAGGAATGTGAGATAGAATTCAAAAGGCCCATTAACCTGGATCAGAAAAAAAAAATCATTTTCATACTAATATTTAATAAGACTTAACACTGTCATCAACTATGAGTCATGACTAAAAAGAATTACAGTATTACAGACGTCCAAGGTAGCCGAAGGTGTCCAGGAGGTAAAAATGATTAAGATTCAAAAACTTCCATACTGACTTTCAAAAAAGTCATTATGCCTAGCGTTGGGGTTCATAAATCAACAGAAAAACCTACCCCAGTGAGCTCAGAGACTTTTTAAGGACATAGATGTGCAAACATTAAACATAGGCAGAGTTCTTAGGGGCTGTAGTGGAGGTGGTTAAAGATAAAATCACCAACTTTATTCCAGACAGCTCCCCAGGGATAGAGGCAACCAGGAGGCATTTCTTTTTCTTTTCTTTTTTGTAAGATTTTATTTATTTACTTATTTGAGACAGAGAGAGCATGAGCAGGGGGAGAGGGAGAAGCAGACTCCCTGCTGAGCAAGGAGCTCGATGTGGGGCTGGATCCCAGGACCCTGAGATCATGACCCAAGCCGAAGGCAGATGCTTAACTGATTTAGCCACCCAGGTGCCCCTCAGGAGTATTTTTTAAGAGTTTCTTGAGCAATATCTTTGGGAAGAATAGCAACCCACCCTGCAGCGACAGTTCAGGCAATAAGTACGAAATCTTGGTTAAAAGAGAAATTGTGCAAATGCACTGAATGTGAGTGGCAAGGAGTGTTTGAACACTGTGCAGGACCAGTGGGCTGCAAGATGCATGGGAGGCCGTAAAGCCAGGCAGCGCCTGGTCATGCTGGTCACTCTGCTTTAATACAGTGTCGAGTTTCTGGAAGAGGGGAAAGCTTTGAGAAATTTCTATTTCCCACAAGAAATACCAACATGTTTAACAAATAAGTGATCGGGGCTGATCTCTACAAGTCTTTATTATTCCCTGACTGTAAGCCTTGTTTTGCTTCAAGCCCACCTTGAGTTTCAGGTGCTTGGTTTCTTGGAGGGGCAGCAGAGATAGCTGAGGTTGACGAGATGCCCCTGAGAGAGAGCAAGAGAATGAGAGCAGGGTCCTCTTAGTGTGGGGTCTTGGGCTCTGGAATGTTAACCAGATGTTCAGACAGAGCTCCAGTTTGTTTTCCTTCTGACCATAGTTCTCACTTTATCTGGGAACAGAGGCTGGAAACGAGGGGGCTTGCAGGAATTCTAGGAGCCATGAAGGCAGGGACATGAAAGCGCTGGCTCCTTAAACCTGAACTTCCGTTCCAGATACCAGTGCAGATCTTCCCTCACTGCCCAGAAAGCGATCCACAGCTTCAGTTGGAAAAAATAACCTTTTCCAAAGCTTTGAGGCAGCGCCGGTGGGACTAAAGTTGGGACAGAATGGGCTTGTGCACCAGTGGGGGCCAGAGATAAAATTTATTGCAGTAACAGCCCTTTCTGTGTGTCAAGCACGATGCTAAACATTTTACAAACATTAGGTCATTTTTTTGCCTCACAGTAACTCCATGAGGTAGGTATTACTTTTCCTAGTTTGCTGATTAGAAAGTTGTGCTTTGAGAGGTTAAGTGGTTTCTCAGACTTCACCCTACAGTTTGCCCGTGTAGGAGCCAAGATTTATACTCAGGTCTGGCTGACTCCAAGCCCGTGCTCTGTACAGCAAGAGGCAGTTGTACATAGTGGAAAGAGCACTTTTTAAAGAGTCAGCCTGGATCCAACTTCTCACTCTGCCACTTAATTTGCTGCGAAATTTAGGTTAAGCCATTTCCTCTTGTCTCTTGGATTCCTTATATGCAGAATGGGATTAATAATAACTTTATTTACCACAGATACTTCTTATGGAAACCAATTGAATTCGTGTGTATAACAGAACTTTTGATGTGGTCAAGTCCTATGTAAAAGAATTTACACATTTTTAATTTCCTTCAAAGCCTCAGTTTCGGGGATCCCTGGGTAGCTCAGTGGTTTAGCGCCGCCTTCAGCCCAGGGTGTGATCCTGGAGAACCGGGATCGAGTCCCACGTCGGGCTCCCTGCATGGAGCCTGCTTCTCCCTCTGCCTGGGTCTCTGCCTTTCTCTCTGTGTCTCTCATGAATAAATAAATAAAATCTTTAAAATAATAAAAAAAAAAAGCCTCAGTTTCTTTACCCATAAATTTGGGATAATACCAGTGCTGCATATCTCACACGGATGTTGGAAGAAACAACTAAGACGATCTATGGGGAAGTACTTTATAAGCTGTAAAGTATTATACAAATGAGGTAATGTGCAAGCGATCACCTTATAATTCTAATAGGCTGTAAGGGATTACAGCGATTACTGCCAGTTCCTCTGAGACTAATAACATGTATCACTGGTTAATATTCTCTTGCTTTTATTAGGTTCCTTCGATTGCTGTGGCATATATATGTTCCAAGGAACTTGGCATCGGACTTCGTCCTATCCAATTCTCCCCCTCCCAGCCACTATTCAACAAGATGACGCTGCTATGAAAGCAGCAGCCTGTTCCTTGAATGACCTGCCCAAGTCAGAGCTTCATGTATTACATATCCTAAGATCCGCACATGCATTAATACTATAAAAGAGGTTTTGTGCGAGAGACAAATACAAACACCATGAGGTCACTTCTTCCAGAGTATAACAGGATGCAGACTCTTGGAAGAAAATAGTATAAATGTCCTTTCGGAAAATTTTGTCTCTGAGCTCAGAACACATTATAAATTTTTCCAGAACCCTCCAACATACAGTACATCAAACAGAGTGCCTTTTCTTTTCTTTCCTTTATTTCTCTCTCCTTTTAAGTACTATTTTCAGAGAAAGGAGGAAAAGCTAGGAGGAGCTTTTAGTGGCTAATGATAGCCAATGTCAGTTTGGCCCTTTGACCTCGTAAGGTCCCACACTGCTTGCAGAGAGAACAGTGGGTCCAGGATCAAGGTCTCAGTCCCACTTTCCCAGCTGGGTGAATAGTTCAATTTTTCAGCCCTCTTCATCCGCCAAGGAGGTCAGTATGACATGCTATTAAGTAAATATTGAAGTGGAAATCAGGAGAGCTGGGTCTATTAAATAAGTCTACAAATAATTGTAGTATGACAAAATAACTACTTTTAATGAGGTCTGCTAAGTTCCTGACATGACTTGTCAGAAACTTAATAAACAGTTGTCGAATGATGAAAAAATATAAATAATGATATAAAATACCCAGTAACCAGTAAGCAAAATTTCAATGGAGGCATTCTGCTCACTGTGCTTATAGATTTCTGGAGGCTCTGGCTGTAGCATATGACTTCTTTCTGGACCAAGACGGCTGACTCCAGAGAAAGTGTAAGAGCCGTGAGTTGCACACCAGTGATTCCCTCCACTATGCAGTGCTGCCTCCTATGGTGAGTGAATTACCCTCTGAGCCTCAGTTTCCCCATCTATAAATGAATCTGGAGAATCTAGTCTCCATCCAGCTCTGGAAGGTCACTTCCAGCTCTGTGAGTCTACTTTTCTAGTACAACACATAACATTCAACCCTAGACCTCAAATATGTAGTAAGCACTTAAAGCCAAGTCCCCGCTCCAGGAAGAGACATCAAACACACAAGAGGGGGATCCCTGGGTGGCACAGCGGTTTGGCGCCTGCCTTTGGCCTAGGACGTGATCCTGGAGACCCAGGATCGAATCCCACATCGGGCTCCCGGTGCATGGAGCCTGCTTCTCCCTCTGCCTGTGTCTCTGTCTCTCTCTCTCTCTCTGTGACTATCATAAGTAAATAAAAATTAAAAAAAAAAAACACACAAGAGGTTGTATAGTCTCTCCTGACAGAGTAGAGCCATCATTTCCTTTCATGTCTTATTGAAGCATTAGGCCGGTTGATTAACTGTTGACTCCCAATCCCAGAAATACTAAGTAGCAAGTTGACATCATTTGCTCTCATTTCACACCCTGGGTAATTTATTTTTATTAATTAGCATTGATAATTGATTATTACTTCTTATTATTGATGAATAATTAAATATTAAATTTTATCAAAAAACTCTAATGGTTGATCTTCAGTCTTTTCTCTCTAGATCAATGATTTTTATTCATAATTGAATTAATGACATTATAATTGAATTAATAACATTAATGTTATGCAGCTTTTAAAACAGAGGGATGGTGGGGTGGGGTGGGGGTGTCTGGGTGGCAGTCAGTTGAGACTTGGCTTCAGCTCAGGTCATGGTCTCCAGGTTCTGAGATCAAGCCCTGCACCCAGCTCCTTGCTCATTTTTTTTTTTAAGATTTTATTTATTTTGTCATTAGAGACAGAGAGAGACAGAGAGAGAGGCAGAGACACAGGCAGAGGGAGAAGCAGGCTCCACGCAGGGAGCCCGATGTGGGACTTGATCTTGGGTCTCCAGGATCACACCCTGGCCCAAAGGCAGGCACTCAACTGCTGAGCCACCTAGGCATCCTGGCTCCTTGCTCATTGCAGGGTCTGCTTGGGATTCTCTCTCTCTCCCCTGCCCCCTCCCCCATTCTTAAATAAATAAATTTTAAACAGAAAGAAGGATTTGGGGCCTATTCAGTGAGACTCTGATTTAATCAGAATGGAGTTGGGCATTTTTCTTTTTTTAATTTTTTTTATTTATTTTTATTTTTTTAATAAATTAATTTTTTATTGGTGTTCAATTTACCAACATACAGAATAACACCCAGTGCTCATCCCGTCAAGTGTTCCCCTCAGTGCCCGACACCCATTCACCCCCACCCCCCGCCCTCCTCCCCTTCCACCATCCCTAGTTTATTTCCCAGAGTTAGGAGTCTTTATGTTCTGTCTCCCTTTCTGATATTTCCCACACATTTCCTTTATTTCCCTTATATTCCCTTTCACTATTATTTATATTCCCCAAATGAATGAGAACATACACTGTTTGTCCTTCTCCGATTGACTTACTTCACTCAGCATAATACCCTCCAGTTCCATCCATGTTGAAGCAACTGGTGGGTATTTGTCGTTTCTAATGGCTGAGTAATATTCAATATATACATAAACCACATCTTCTTTATCCATTCATCTTTCGATGGACACCGAGGCTCCTTCCACAGTTTGGCTATTGTGGACATTGCTGCTAGAAACATCGGGTGCAGGTGTCCCGGCGTTTCATTGCATCTGAATCTTTGGGGTAAATCCCCAACGGTGCAATTGCTGGGTCGTAGGGCAGGTCTATTTTTAACTCTTTGAGGAACCTCCACACAGTTTTCCAGAGTGGCTGCACCAGTGCACATTCCCACCAACAGTGTAAGAGGGTTCCCCTTCCTCCACATCCTCTCCAACATTTGTTGTTTCCTGCCTTGTTAATTTTCCCCATTCTCACTGGTGTGAGGTGATATCTCATTGTGGTTTTGATTTGTATTTCCCTGATGGCAAGTGATGCAGAGCATTTTCTCATGTGCATGTGGCCATGTCCATGTCTTCCTCTGTGAGATTTCTCTTCATATCTTTTGCCCATTTCATGATTGGATTGTTTGTTTCTTTGCTGTTGAGTTTAATAAGTTCTTTATAGATCTTGGAAACTAGCCCTTTATCTGATATGTCATTTGCAAATATCTTCTCCCATTCTGTAGGTTGTCTTTTAGTTTTGTTGACTGTATCCTTTGCTGTGCAAAAGCTTCTTATCTTGATGAAGTCCCAGTAGTTCATTTTTGCTTTTGTTTCTTTTGCCTTCGTGGATGTATCTTGCAAGAAGTTACTGTGCCAAGTTCAAAAAGGGTGTTGCCTGTGTTCTTCTCTAGGATTTTGATGGAATCTTGTCTCACATTTAGATCTCTCATCCATTTTGAGTTTATCTTTGTGTATGGTGAAAGAGAGTGGTCTAGTTTCATTCTTCTGCATGTGGATGTCCAATTTTCCCAGCACCATTTATTGAAGAGACTGTCTTTCTTCCAATGGATAGTCTTTCTTCCTTTATCGAATATTAGTTGACCATAAAATTCAGGGTCCACTTCTGGGTTCTCTGTTCTGTTCCATTGATCTGTGTGTCTATTTTTGTGCCAGTACCACACTGTCTTGATGACCACAGCTTAGTAGTACAACCTGAAATCTGGCATTGTGATGCCCCCAGCTATGGTTTTCTTTTTTAAAATTCCCCTGGCTATTCGGGGTCTTTTCTGATTTCACACAAATCTTAAAATAATTTGTTCTAACTCTCTGAAGAAAGTCCATGGTATTTTGATAGGGATTGCATTAAACATGTAAATTGCCCTGGGTAACATTGACATTTTCACAATATTAATTCTGCCAATCCATGAGCATGGAATATTTTTCCATCTCTTTGTGTCTTCCTCAATTTCTTTCAGAAGTGTTCTATAGTTTTTAGGGTATAGGTCCTTTACCTCTTTGTTTAGGTTTATTCCTAGGTATCTTATGCTTTGGGGTGCAATTGTAAATGGGATTGACTCCTTAATTTCTCTTTCTTCAGTCTCATTGTTAGTGTACAGAAATGCCATTGATTTCTGGGCATTGATTTTGTATCCTGCCACGCTACCAAATTGCTGTATGAGTTCTAGCAATCTTGGGGTGGAGGCTTTTGGGTTTTCTATGTAGAGTATCATGTCATCGACGAAGAGGGAGAGTTTGACTTCTTCTTTGCCAATTTGAATGCCTTTAATGTCTTTTTGTTGTCTGATTGCTGAGGCGAGGACTTCCAGTACTATGTTGAATAGCAGTGGTGAGAGTGGACATCCCTGTCTTGTTCCTGATCTTAGGGGAAAGGCTCCCAGTGCTTCCCCATTGAGAATGATATTTGCTGTGGGCTTTTCATAGATGGCTTTTAAGATGTCGAGTAAAGTTCCCTCTATCCCAATACTCTGAAGGGTTTTGATCAGGAATGGATGCTGTATTTTGTCAAATGCTTTCTCTGCATCTAATGAGAGGATCATATGGTTCTTGGTTTTTCTCTTGCTGATATGATGAATCACATTGATTGTTTTACGAGTGTTCAACCAGCCTTGTGTCCCGGGGATAAATCTTACTTGGTCATGGTGAATAATTTTCTTAATCTGTTGTTGGATCCTATTGGCTAGTATCTTGTTGAGAATTTTTGCATCCATGTTCATCAGGGATATTGGTCTGTAATTCTCCTTTTTGGTGGGGACTTTGGTTTCGGAATTAAGGTGATGCTGGCCTCATAGAACGAATCTGGAAGTACTCCACCTCTTTCTATCTTTCCAAACAGCTTTAGTAGAATAGGTATGATTTCTTCTTTAAACGTTTGATAGAATTCCCCTGGGAAGCCATCTGGCCCTGGACTCTTGTGTCTTGGGAGGGTTTTGATGACTGCTTCAATTTCTTCCCTGGTTATTGGCCTGTTCAGGTTTTCTATTTCTTCCTGCTCCAGTTTTGGTAGTTTGTGGCTTCCAGGAATGTGTCCATTTCTTCTAGATTGCCTAATTTATTGGCGTACAGCTGTTCATAATATGTTTTTAAAATCATTTGTATTTCCTTGGTGTTGGTAGTGAGCTCTCCTTTCTCATTCATGATTTTATTAATTTGAGTCTTCTCTCTCTTATTTTTAATAAGGTTGGCTAATGGTTTATCTATCTTATTAATTCTTTCAAAGAACCAACTCCTGGTTCTGTTGATCTGTTCCACAGTTCTTTTGGTCTCGATTTCATTGAGTTCTGCTTGAATTTTAATTAACTCTCTTCTTCTGCTGGGCGGGGGGTCCATTTGCTGTTTTTTCTCTAGCTCCTTTATGTGTAAGGTGAGCTTTTGTATTTGAGTTCTTTCCAGTTTTTGAATGGATGCTTGTATTGCAATGTATTTCCCCCTCAGGACTGCTTTTGCTGCATCCCAAAGATTTTGAATGGTTGTATCTTCATTCTCATTAGTTTCCATGAATCTTTTTAATTCTTCCTTAATTTTCTGATTGACCCTTTCATCTTTTAGCAGGATGGTCCTTAGCCTCCACGTGTTTGAGGTCCTTCCAAATTTCTTGTTGTGATTTAGTTCTAATTTCAAGGCATTATGGTCTGAGAATATACAGGGGACTATCCCAATCTTTTGGTATCGGTTCAGACCCGATTTGTGACCCAGTATGTGGTCTATTCTGGAGAAAGTTCCATGTGCACTTGAGAAGAATGTGTATTCAGTTGAGTTTGGATGTAAAGTTCTGTAGATATCTGTGAAATCCATCTGGTCCAGTGTATAATTTAAGGCTCTCGTTTCTTTGGAGATGTTGTGCTTAGAAGACCTATCGAGGGTAGAAAGAGCTAGATTGAAGTCACCAAGTATAAGTGTATTATTATCTAAGTATTTCTTCAGTTTGGTTATTAATTGGTTTAAATATTTGGCAGCTCCCACATCGAGGCATATATATTGAGGATTGTTAAGTCCTCTTGTTGGATAGATCCTTTGAGTATGAGATAGTGTCCCTCTTCATCTCTCACTATAGTCTTTGGGGTAAATTTTAATTTATCTGATATGAGGATGGCTACCCCTGCTTTCTTTTGAGGACCATTTGGATGGTAAATGGTTCTCCAACCTTTTATTTTCAGGTTGTAGGTGTCCTTCTGTCTAAAATGAGTCTCTTGTAGACAGCAAATAGATGGGTCCTGCTTTTTTACCCAGTCTGAAACCCTGAGCCTTTTGATGGGGTCATTAAGCCCGTTCACGTTCAGAGTTACTATTGAAAGATATGAGTTTAGTGTCATCATGATATCTATTCAGTCCTTGTTTTTGTGGATTGTTCTACTGAACTTCTTCTTAAAGGGGAATTTTAAGAGTCCCCCTTAAAATTTCTTGCAGAGCTGGTTTGGAGGTCACATATTCTTTCAGTTCCTGCCTGTCTTGGAAGCTCTTTCTCTCCTTCCATTTTGAATGAGAGCCTTGCTGGATAAAGTATTCTTGGTTGCATGTTCTTCTCGTTTAGGACCCTGAATATATCCTGCCAGCCCTTTCTGGCCTGCCAGGTCTCTGTGGAGAAGTCTGCTGTTACCCTAATACTCCTCCCCATAAAAGTCAGGGACTTTTTTTCTCTTGCTGCTTTAAGGATCTTCTCCTTATCTTTGGAATTTGCAAGCTTCACAATTAAATGTCGAGGTGTTGAACGGTTTTTATTGATTTTAGGGGGGGGAATCTCTCTAGTTCCTGGATCTGAATGCCTGTTTCCCTTCCCAGATTAGGAAAGTTTTCAGCCAGGATTTGTTCAAATACATATTCTGGCCCTCTGTCCCTTTCGGCGCCCTCGGGAACCCCAATTAAATGTAGGTTTTTCTTCCTCAGGGTGTCGTTTACTTCCCTTAATCTGTCTTCATGGTCTCTTAATTGTGTGTCTCTTTTTTCCTCAGTCTCCCTCTTTGCCATCAACTTGTCTTCTATGTCACTCACTCGTTCTTCCACCTTGTTAATCCTCATCATTAGGACTTCTAGTTTGGATTGCATCTCATTCAATTGATTTTTAATTTCTGCCTGATTGGATCTAAATTCTGCAGTCATGAAGTCTCTTGAGTCCTTTATGCTTTTTTCTAGAGCCACCAGTAGCTGTATAATAGTGCTTCTGAATTGGCTTTCTGACATTGAATTGTAATCCAGATTTTGTAACTCTGTGGGAGAGAGGACTGTTTCTGATTCTTTCTTTTGAGGTGAGGTTTTCCTTCTAGTCATTTTGCTCAGTGCAGAGTGGCCAAAAACAAGTTGTATTGGGAAAAAGAGAAAAAGAGAGAGAGAGAGAAGGAAAGAAAAGAGAAAAAGAAAAAAAGGAAAAAAGAGAAGAAAAAGAGAAAGAAAAATAAAGGTGAAAAAAAGGGGGGTGGAGGAAGCAATCAGAAATCAAAAAGAGAAAAAACAAAACAAAACAAAACAAAAACCACGGGACGGGGGGTATCTTCTGATTCTGTATACTTTAAGTCCCTTGACTTCCCCTAGAACTGGTCCGTCTAGCTGGTCTTCTGGGGGAGGGGCCTGTTGTGCTGATTCTCAGGTGTTAGCACTTGGGGGAGCTGCTCTGCCCCATGCCTGGTGCAGGGCTCAGTGGGGGTTGTTCACCCCGTGAGGCCCCAGGAGGAACAAGCGCAGTGGCGGGGCCAGCTCTGCAGCCCTGGAGTCAGCTCCCGCAGTAGCTCCAGGGCTCTCTGTCTGCAGGGCCTGGAGGCTCCGGGGCGGGGCCGCTGATCTGCTCAGCTCGGGGCAGGAGCCTCCTTGCTGTCCTGGGCCCTCCCGGCCTCTGCCTGTCCCGGGGGAGGCCGGATCCTGGGCTGTGTCCCGGCGCCCTGTGCTCCGGGGCCTGCGCTGTTGGATTTGCACTCCCGCCCCGCAGCCCCCTCCGCGGAGCCGCCGGCCGAGCCCCTCCGAGCTGCTCCGGGTCCCGCCGTGCGCGCTGCAGCCCTTAGGGAGCTCGGTGCACCCTCCCCGGGCGCAGGTGCCTGTTAGTGTCCCAGGGAGCCCGAGGGCATCCCCGCCCTCCTGGGTCCTGCTCTAACTCCCTGCGAGGCCCTTTCCACCCGGGAAGGTTGGTGCAGCTCCTGCTCCTCCGGGACGGGGCTCTCCTGTCCTGGGGACACTCGCCCCGGCCTCAGCCCGGCTCCTCGCGGGCCCCTCCCCCTTGGAGGCCTTTTGTGTCTTTATTTCATTTTCCCTGTCTTCCTACCTTGATAGAGGCGCGAACTCTTCTCACTGTAGCGTTCCAGCTGTTCTCTCTTTAAACCTCAGGCCGAATTCGTAGATTTTTTCAGGATGATTTGAAGGTTATCTAGGTAATTTGGTGGGGACAGGTGACTTGGGGACCCTACTCTTCCGCCATCTTGCCCCTCCTCCTCATTTTTCCTTTTTTTTTTAAACTATTCAAGTGATTCACTATGTAGTCAGGGTTGAGAGCTACTACACTAGAGCAATATCTTAAATTTTACTGTGCAAATGAATCAGTTGGGAATCTTGTTCAAGTGAAGATTCTGATTCTATAGATCTAAAGCAGTGTCTGAGATTCTATATTTCTAATAAATTCCCAAGTGATGTTGATGTTTTGACCCTTGCCACTAGGAGTATGGTCCATGGACTAGTAGCATTGGCATCATCTAGAAGGATGTTAGAATGCAGAATCTCAGGCCCCATCCCAGATCTACTGTGTTAGGATTAGCCAGAGGAACAGAACCAACAGGAGAAATATACAGACAAAGAGATTTCTTTATAAGGAGTTAGCTCATGTGACTTTGGAGGCTGTCAGGTCCCAAGACCTAGGAGAGCTAATGATATAGTTCCAGTCTAAGGCCTAAGAACCAGGATAGCTAATGGTATGGTTCCAGTCTAAAGGCCAGCTGGCTGAGACTTGGAAGAAAATGTTTCAGTTTGACTCAGAAGGCAGGAAAAACCAGTGTCCCAACTCAAGGCAGTCAAGGTTGGAAGAGTTTCCTCTTACTCTAAAGAGGATCAGTCTTTTTGTTCTATTCAAACTTTCAAATGATTGGATGAGGGCCACTCACGTTAGGGAGGGCAATCTACTTTACCTACTCTAGGAATTCAAGTGCTAATCATATCCAGAAACACCACATAGAAACACCCAGTATTATATTTGATCAAATGCCTGTCCACCCCTTGGCCCCGTCAAGTTGACACATAAAATTAACCATCACTTCTACTGATTCAGAGTATGTGTGTGTTTTAAGATATTGTGCATATAATGCACAAATGAAATATGAGAAACACTGAACTGTAATAACAATTCTCAACTATTTGTTCCATTGACTCCTGTACACTCTTAAAAATTATTGTGGATCCCGAAGTACTTTTGTGCTTTTGTTTGTATGATTATATCTACTGATATTTCCTAGATTAGAAATGCAAACTGGGGGACAGTCCCAGTGGCTCAGCAGTTTAGTGCTGCCTTCAGCCCAGGGCCTGATCCTGGAGACCCGGGATCAAGTCCCACATTGGGCTTCCTGCATGGAGCCTGCTTCTCCCTCTGCCTGTGTCTCTGCCCCCTCCTCCTCTCTCTCTCTCTCTCTATCTCTCTCTGTGTGTGTCTCTCATGAATAAACAAATAAAATCTTAAAAAAATAAAAATAAAAAAAGAAATGCAAACTGGGTTTTTTGAAATTATTTTAATAATTGTTTTAATTTAATTTTAAAATTGTTATTTTAAATAACCTATTATATGTTAACATAAATAACATATTTGAATGAAAAATAATCATATTTTTGAAAAACAAAAACTCTGTGAGTAGAGTAGCATTGTTATACAATTTTGAAAATCTCTTTAAAGTCTGGTTTAATAGAAAGCAGCTGGATACTTGTCCTGGCTACTTGCTTCTGATTTTATTATGTGGCAGTATTGTACATCATGTAGACTCTGGAAAACTGCACTCTATTCCCATAAAATAACGAGTGAAAAAAGACAAACAACACCTTAATATTATTGTAAAAATGGTTTTAATCTTGAATACTCCCTGAAAATGTCTCTGGGCTTCCAGGGTTCTCAGGATGACTCTGTAATTACTGTTGTAGAGACAACCTGAGAATCTATATAACTCCTTCCAAAACAGACAACCTTGGATCTCATCAGCAAACATGCCACAGTTCTACTGAAAGTTGGGGCAATTATAGCATTTTCTGGAAGAAGCCAGCCCCTTTTTCCACCAGCAAATTACATGGTACTGACAGCAGGTTCAAAGACCAATGATTAGATTGTTCAGTTTTGCAAGCTTACTAACCCCTCATCACTGAGGGTTTGAGTTTTCACAACCTCAGCACTGTTCATATTTTGATTCAAAAAATTCTTTGCTTCTGGGGTCTGTCCTATGCATCGGGGAAAGTTTAATACCATCCTTGGCCTCTACCACTAGATACCACCAACTTTTCCCTATTGTGATAACCAACAATGTCTCCAAACATCACCACATGTCCCCTGGAAGGCAATATTATGCCTCCCTGAGAAGCACTGCATAGATTAAGGAAAACAATGGGAGAGCTGAGGGTAGGATACGAGTTTTGGGCTCTGAATTTTGTCTTCTATGTAGATGATGGAGCCTTTAACTGAAATAGGGAATAAAGGGGGAAGAAAACTTTTAAGAGGAAAGACAACGAATTCAAATTTGTGGTGTTGATTTTGAAATATCCAAGGTCTCTCTCCACATGGTTGAAACATGAATAGAGTTATAAAAGGAACTGCTACCAAAGGACGTTCTCCAGAGACACAATGTAACTTTCAGAGAACATCCTGTGATTGGATATAAAAAAGAAATTCTTTTCATTTGTTTATTATGTTCCAGACACTTCATAACACTTCTTATAAATTGCTGTGATTCTAGCCAGTGTGACCTTTTTAGCATGAGAAACTGTGATTGAGAGAAATTGAGTAACTATTCAAAGTAAAAAACTCATAAGTCAGACTCTGGAGTCTTAGGGCTTTCAATAACCCCTTTCTTTCCTCTCTCTCTTTTCTTTCTTAAGTTCACCAAATATAAATGGCTGCCATGTTCTAGGAGATATGTATCCTTCTGGTATGCACTAGGGTAATGGAAAGATAACAGTCTTTGTCCCTTATGGAGCTTTCAACCACACAGCAAAGGCAAAAAATTAAACAAGGGATAGATACTAAAGTATGTTAATTGCTATTGTCGAGGAATCACAGTGCCATAGGATCCTGTCACAAGATGCTTATTCCAGTTTCCAAAGGGGACGAGTTCAGAAAAGGCTCTATATATAAAGTGGCATTTAAGAGAAAATCATTTTTTAAAATATTTTTAAAATTTATTTGACAGAGAGAGAGAGAGAGAGCACAAGTGGGCGGAGCAGCAGACAGAGGGACAGAGAGAAGTAGGCTCCCCATTGAACAGGGAGCCCAATGAGGGGCTGGATCCTAGGACTCTGGGATTCTGACCTGAGCTGAAGGCAGACGTAATGAACTGAGCCCCCCAGGTACCCGTAAGATAAAATCTTAATGATGAGTAAGAATTAGAAGAAGAAGAGCAGAATGAATTCTTGAATCTGAGTGAATACTCTGTGTAAAGGATGCCTCTCTCAATTTTTTGCTGTTTTTTAAGTCTAAATTCTTCTATTTTCTTTCATCTTTTAGCCCAATGACATTAATAGCATTTTGTTAAATATAACATGAATACATGGTTATATTTATTGAAAGTACCTTTTTCTGAATTTCCTTTAAATTATAGCAGGAGAAGCAGGACAGTGTGGTGAAGCTTTGAAGCTTAGATTCAAGTCTCAGATCTATAACATTCTGGAAGTGAGACATTCAGTAAGACATTTCCCTCTGAATTTTCACTTGTAAAGTGGTAACAGACTATGATAAAGACCATATAAGATTATATATATGGAGATGCTCTTGTAAACATAGACTTTTATTAAAAACTAGACTCGTGTTCTGCTAGGGGAAAGGATCAACATGAGGAAAGTCAAGAAATGTGAATACAAAAGTCATGTTTGAGAAAAAGCAAATAATTCATATTAGTTGGAGCCTTGAGATTTGATGCAAGGAAAGACTGAAAAGCAAGTTTAATCAGTATGGTTGTGGGTCTTAAATATCAGAGGGCTTACTAAATTTAATAGGCAATTCATCCCATGTAGATTATCACTCTTTACTGCTTTGACACCAGAGCAAGAGCCAATATTCTCTGGGGAACTTTATTGCATCTGGAAGTATCTATGAAGCCTTTATAAATAACAATATATTATATGCTGTCATTTTCACAACTGATTCAGAAGCAGTGTAAATATTTCTTCAATTTCCAAGTATGCTTGATTTGAAGTTGGGCTCTAGAAAACTGCCTAGCAGATGCAGTAACATTTCTAGGGTGCAGAAAGAGAAATATAAATAGTAAGCTAAATTTAGAAATGTTTTAAGATTTTTCCAGACTGTGATATGTAGTGGTCCAGCCAAGCTGTTTGGTGTGGGGACCGGAGGTGAGAGGGTCACAACAACCAGAGCCTCAACTGACCATGGTGAAGTTGCACTATGATAATGTAGGACACTGAGGTGAGCACAGGTGAATATCTGGAGAAAGCAGCTGTGAATCAAGAGTCCCCAGAGAGAGGACACCTAGAGGCCATAGAATGTTCTGGTCCCAGACACAGAGAGATGATCTTATTGGAAAGAACCTCTTAAGAAGATACTCCAGGAGGGAGGCATTGCCACAAATTCCGGGGTAGTTCTCATTCACAGGAGACCAGGAATGCATCTAGTGTTGTATAAAGAACCCAGGTCCTGTAGGCAGAACATGTGCTTCCGGGGCCCAGCTAGTAACTATTAGCTAAAATCTTCCACAGGTCACTTCACCACCCTGAGACTTATTTTCACCATCTATAAAATGGAACAAAATCAGAGCCTTATCCATAAGGTTGTTATGAGAAACAAATAATACTACCTCTTAAAAACACTTCCATGCATTTGAGGTATTATGGAAGATATAAGCTGCAGATGGGAGAACTCCATAAACAATGTTATTAAAAACAGAAAGTGATTGATTACATTTTAACTTTTTAATAGTATATATGTATTTTCAGTATTTGGAACACATTGGTTTCTTAAGATCTAAGCTACCCAAATTTTATCCTAAACACCCATAGTTTCTTTCCAAAAAAATTAGAAGAAAATTCCCTCTTGAAAAGTATAATAAATCTCAAATAAAAATATAATTCAGTAATTTAAAAAGAGGAGCATGAATTGATGACTCACACTAACATGTTGAGCCAAACCCAGGATTCAAAATGCCCAACATACGGTCCTTGCACAAAGTGTGGTTTAGAATTCTCCACCAAGGAGGGCACTTGATGGGATGAGCACTGGGTGTTACACTGTATGTTGGCAAATTAAATTTAAATAAATTTTTAAAAAATCAGAATTCTCTTTCCAATGAGAGAGAGGAAGAGTCTAAAATTCAGAAAGTATTTAAAATTGACTTTAAAAGACCCTTCCATTCCGGGGATGTACATTCATTTTGCTGCACTTCCTTCACTGTGAAGTGATTTTCTGGGACAGTCAGAACATAGGGCTATAATATTTTCCATCAAGAAGCTAAATGTCTGGAAGTGAATCTTCTGAGACAAATAGTATGAGGCATTTATTAAAGTTTTACATGCCCAGTCATACTGCTCACTAGAAAGCTTTGACTATTTTAAAGTCTCATTAGTCCTAGAGAATGTCCACTTACTCACTGCCTTGCCAACATGGAATATTTAAAATCTTTCTTTAAATTTTAAAATTCTACTAGAGTAGAAACAGATTCTTACTATTATATTTTGCATTTCTTTTAAAATAGGTGGATTTTTAGCTTTAAGAATGTTGATAAATGTTGTGAATAAAGCTATTTGGTCAGAAGGTATTCACATTCTTCACCTACAAGATATTTACAAATCTTTCCTCACCCTTTTGCAAATAGTATGGAAGTGTCTGTTTTCATGCATCCTGAGTATTATGTTTTCCAATCTTTACCTCAAATCTTAAAAAAGAAAATCTTGTAAGAAAAAAAGGTTTAACTTCTTTCATTAGTAGATATTTGAATGAAATTTGGATAAACATTTCTAAAAGTTAACTTATGAGAAATAAAAAGGGAGGGAATTATACTATCTGCAGAATGAATTAATATCTGGGATGGGTAGGATTGAAGGTAAATATAGATAGGAAGTTCAAGTTGAATTTAAAAGGCAGAACTTTTTTTTAAGATTTTATTTATTTATTCATGAGAGACACACACACACACACAGAGGCAGAGACATAGGGAGAGGGGGAGAAGCAGGCTCCGTGTAGGGAGCCTGATGTGGGACTCGATCCCAGGACTTCTGGATCACACCCAACCAAAGGCAGATGCTCAACCACTGAGCACCCCCAGGCATCCCCAAAAGCCAGAACTTTTTAAACCAAGACACAGATCTTATAGTAGTACAAGAAGCAGAATTAAGAAAATGCAAAAGCAGAATTAGGAAAAACAATAAAATGGAGTATCTACAATTTGTTCCTGTACCCGATAACTAATAAAAGAAAGGTACAATACTCGAGTACTAGATTCCAGGACCTTTTCTTCTTTCATGATCAGATGCTATGCCACTTTCCATTCTGCACTTAACCCTTGATTTCATTTCCATCTTGTGACCTCTCTTCTGCCCTTTGGGCTTGGCATGGGAAGTTGGATTCCTTGGCTTTGAACTCTGTTGAACACTGAAGACTTGACTCATTCTCACCTTTTCAATTCCATGCTTGGGTAATATTCTGTGGGTCATAACTTTGCCCTTATTTCAGACCACAAAGTTCATGTGCAGCACTCACATTGGGCTGCCACAAGGGCATATTGGATAGTTTGGGTAAAGGAGGTAGTGATAAGTAAAAGTATGGGCCTTGTTGATGGAAAAAGACTACCTGACCCTTACATCTTGTCTTCATTTGTACTCAGACATACAGATCACAGTGACCCTTAATGTAGTAGTTATCTTTCACAATCCCCAAACATGACTCTGTTTCTTTAACACATGATATTCTAAATGCAAACAAAGGCCTTCAACCACACATTTACTCAACTAGATCCTTCAAGATATAGCTTGAATATTACCTCCTTTATGAAGCCTTCCTTGGTTCATCCAAGCTGTTAATTATTCTCTTCTTTGCTCTTCTACAGTAGTTTAAAGAAATGAATAGTAAGTGTTGTGTCATTTTGTAATGTTGCCAATTAAATATCCATCTCCACAATACCTCAAATTCCTTCTGCTTTGCCAAACCTAGAAAACTGCCTTGCATTTCATAAGCCCTCAGTAAATCCTTTCTAAATAAATGCTTAGTGATGCCGGTGACAAAAGCAAAACAAGAACTATCACCTTCATTTGTTAGAATGGATGAAGTAATTGAGGCATAAGAGACATGGAAGCCTGCCCAAGGGTCACCCAGCTAGGCAACATCAAGTCTGAGACTCAAGTTCAAAGTCTCTGAAACTCATCTTGGGAATTTTTTTTTTTGCTCTTCAAAATATAATCTTCAAATCGAAATGGAATAATAGAAGACTTAAACAGGGTAATCATAAAGAACTAGTGGCCAAAAGCTTAGACATGCTGCATCGGGGCATGAAAAGTGCTCTGTGTTTCTAGTCCCAAAGCAGACATTTCTAAGGTTAACATTTTACTTGCATTTAATTACATATGAGAAAAAATTATATTCTCCCCTGAGCTTGTGCTGAGGGATGAGGTAGTAAACACTCAGTCTGTAAAATTCAGGACTTGTGGCTTCAAGGAAGTTTCAGACTGGTAAAAAGATTCGCAGCTTAAGAATCTTTTTTTTTTTTTTTAAGTTTTGCAAGTCTGTTATGCATTTATGGCTATGTTCAGTTTGTATAATGTTTTATATGTATTTTAAATGGAAAATCCTTTGGAAAGCTGTACAAAGAAGATTAATCTAATATTTCTCCCACTTCACAAATTAAGGAAAAAATGCAGAGGTTATAGAGCAACCCAGGGCCAGAGTCTTCATGTTCAGATCTTTCCTTGGCTCACTGATCTGGATAATCGGACAAAGAGCTGTTTTATGACTATGCTCCCTTTTCAGTCCACGTGCTTTGCAGGCTCTTGTTCACTGCAATAGAGCATATTCATTTAAAAATGTCTGTGCAACATTCAGAGTGGAGCTGGTGCTCTGACAGCCTGCCTTTGAAGAGCAACAGCCCTCCAGCCTTCAAACAACATCCCCACATTGAGATTAAAGCTCTGCCATTGATCTCTCAACTACTGCTGTCCACTCCCTGATCCCCCAACCCCTGCATGTCTTAAATTTCCTTTCAGTGAACTCATAGGCATAGCTTGTCCCAAGACCCAACATAGGTACCATCTTAGACCTATTTTCATTCTATATCCAATATTACATCAATCCTATTGCTTCTCAGCACTTAGCCTTTCGAAGCCATCCTTCATTTCTTCCTGTCTGTGACCGAGTTCAGGTCACAGTGCTTCTTTTGGGCCTCCCGCCTTTGTTCTTGTCCCGCTCCAACCACTTCTATACAGTTCTGTTAGCCAGACTAACAGAAGTGAGACTGTGGCTATTTTGATGCTTTAAACCTCTTCAGCTCTTTCTGGTTGACATGTACCTTCCCTCCTACCTCACCCGAATTTCTTTTACCCATTGTCTAGGACAGATTTCAGACACCTTAATATGACTCAGGAGACCTTTGTGATTTGTCTCTGTGTCTCATCATCTTCATTTTTCCTCAGTCCTTTTTATGCTATATGTTCCATCCAGACTGAATAACTTACAGTCCCTTGCTGGTCTCCAGCTCTGTTCTCTGGCACGTAAATACAACTTCCTCTACTTGGAACATCCTTTTATCCTATTCCCCATCCGTCCTTTCACCTTGCACTTTTAGCCTGAATAACTTCTATTTATATTTCTGGTCTCAGCCAACATACCAATTCCTTCAGGAAGCCTGGTAAGCCCTTTAAGCTGAATTAGGGCTCATGTGCTGGGCTCTTTGACAACTGATATTTACTTCGAGTTAATAATACAAATGGCATTGTCTTAAAATTGCATGTTGTTTCTTCTGTTATACTATCAGTGATTTGAGTCCAAAGATCATGCCTTTTAATTTTTTGGGTAAGTCCACAACAGTTAGCATGATTGCACATAGTAGGCCTTCAATAAATATTATTTGAAAAAAAATAAAGGGATCTAACTAGTGAATAAAGGGTTAATATCATGGAGGTCTCAGTAAAATGGAGTTATATTAAAATTATGTATATAATCTAGGAGGATTAACATATTTAGAAAGATTGATGCCCTTGCCTAGCACATCTCAATACCAAAGGTTAGGGGACTTTGATCACCTTATAGAGCCTTTGCAAATGTTTGTTTTTACTGTTTTTCATTGGGAGTAGAGCTGAAAATCACAGTGAAGCTCTGATGAACAAAGCAGCTCAAAAACAATTCTTGGCATTTTTCTCAATGTCAGGTTTTACTCCGACTTTTTCTTTAGATGTTATCAGCCAGTGGAACCCCTGCCCAAAGTGTTTTGGCACTGGCTAAATAACCACATTTTTATTAAATGGAAAATGAGTCAGAGTCTATAAATTAGTTCCTGGTAATGGTTTAGAGACATGCTTTTCCAACTTTAGCATGCATAAAAATTCTAGAGAAGCCTGGAGATTCCCTAGTCCCCACGCTCAGATACTTGGGATGTGTCTCATGAATTTTTATTTCTAACAAGCTCTCCAGTGAAGCAGATGCTAGCAGTTCACAGACCATCACCTAAAACTGGTTAAGCAACAATCAGCAGTTATTTATTGAGGGCGTACAGTGTGAGAAACACAACAAGTAGGGCAAGATCCTGCCAAAAGGGTATCCAATCAATTCTACAAATATTTATTGAGTGTCTATGTGCCACCAAGTGTTGGCCTACCACTGGATTCAGACATAAATAGAAAGTCGTCTCTGCTCTCCAAGGGCTCCCCGTGTAGTGACAGAAGCTGACACTGGTTAATGAGATTCTGATACAGACTACGGTTGTTGAGATAAGTAATTTGGCTTTAGCAGAGCATGGGCTAATGCATAGGATGGGCAAAAATAGAAAAAGGCCTTTCAGACCAGAGCAGGAAGGGCTTCAAAACTCATCTTAAGGAACATGTTCATGCTTTTGTTTGCCATGGAGAAAACAAGTTTTGGTGGTTTTTTTTTTAAGAGGGGGTATAATATTAATAGTCTTTTGGAACACTGACAGTAATTTCTAATAGCAGTGTTTGTTCATGGTTATATGGAGAGACTGAGAATAGAGACAGAGACTGGTAAGGTGAGGATTGCTATTGCTCCAGCAAGAAGTAATGAAAACATAAAGCATGGAATGGTAGTAAAATTGCAATTTGAATACAAATATACAGCCCTCTTCAGGTACAGTGATAGAACTCCTGGGGCTTTTCGTACTCTTCAAGAATATTTCAGGCCCTCTGAAGGCCTTGTAAACCAATTTGTTGGTTCTTTCTTCATGCTGAAATAAAGGGAGAAGTCAAATCCATTTTGTTTATTAATGTATTACCAGCACATAATAAAGTTCCTGTAGCACATGGGTGCTAAATAAATATATACTGATTGATTGCCGTACTGGAGAAGGCCCTACGTGTCACCTAAACTCAGCCATTTATTATTTGTTCATAAACAGTGAAACTGGGATGCCTGGGTAGCTCAATGGTTGAGCATCAGCCTTCAGCTCAGGGTGTGATCATGGAGTCCTAGGATCAAGTCCCACATGGAGCTCCCTTGGGGTGCTAGGATCAAGTACCACATTGGGCTCCCTACAGGGAGTCTGCTTTTCCCTCTGCCTATGTCTCTGCCTCTTTCTGTGTGTCTCTCATGAAAAAATAAATAAAATAGTTTTAAAAATAAAAAAATAAACAGTGAAACTGAGACCAAAGAAAGAGGAATTTATTAAAATCATACATCTGGTTACTAGTAAAAGCATGACTAGAACCCACATGTCTTGACTTTTAGTCCAGTGCTTTCAAATATCACACCAAGCACCGATCAGACTTCTATTAAAATTGATACTGTGTTAGGGATAATGAGTTACTCCTGCATGACCTCATTGTTTTCTATTTGTCTGCCACATGCTGTGGTCGGCAGATGACAACTCATTTAAGTCATCTGCTTCCAGCCAATGGCATTCCTGACTAAAACAATAAAATGTGTTTTTCTCCAATCTGTATCCCACTTCAAGTGGTTTGTTTTTCTCTATTCTGTATTTCACTACAAGTCATTGCAACTTAATTCCACAAGGCTTTCACATGGAGAAAATAAGGTGGTTTAACAAGCAAGAACTGCTGAGAGATATTAAATTCTCAAACCACATCTTCAGTGAAAAAAAAAAAAAAAAAACGTAGCACATGGAAAATGCGCTGGAGACTCTTGGCCAAACCTTGTAAAACGCCTCTGTTGTGAATGTCCCTGGCCATGTCCCCAGTAAAGCCCCTCAATAAAAGTACTGCCCTCCCCCACAATATGTGTTCTGGAGAGAATAAAGAGGAAGGGAACAGTAGTACTGGAATTCTCACGGGAAAATTGGCCAGGTTCCTACCATTTGCAGTTCTCCATCTGTGCGGTGCTATGGTTATATATAGGCTTCACAGTAATATAGAGCTTCTCATATCTAAGATAAGAAAAAGCACTGGGTTATAATTCCAAAGTCATAGATGTTGTCACTACTGACAGAGTGTGTGGCCTCAACTGTACTTTGAGCTCATTTTTTCATATATTAAAAGAAACAGTAATATCTCACTGATTCACTAAGAACGTTTCAGAAGAAAATGTATATGAAAGTACGTGGAAAGTATATGGAAGTTTTGAAACAGTCGTGTTTAAATATTTACTAAGAAAAAATAATATTTACCTGGATTATTTCTATTATGGTCTTATCATTGATTGTAGGATATGAAGGTGGACAATTTTTTAGTAATTTGTCCAAGGCTTCTTAGTATATATGTGTATGTTTCCTTTTAACATAGATATCTAGTGCGATAAAATTCTCTTTAAAAATCACTTTAGTGGTATCCTACAAATTATGAGGATGTTTTCTTTTTATTCAATTCAAAATACTTTCTAATTTCCTTTTTGAAATCTTTAAACTCTGTAGGCTATTTAGAAATGTATCTTTTGCAGATATCGTTCATTGATTAATATCTAATTCAATTCCATTTTAAATTTAATTTTATTCCACATTAACATATATTATAAGGCTTGAATCCTTTTAAATTTGTTCATATTTGTTTTACAATCCAGAATATAGTCTACTTTAGCAAATTTTTTGCTTATAACACTTCTGTCCTTTTTAGATAAAGGGCTCTATATATGTCAGTTAGATTAATTTGCTTGATAGTTTGAATCTTATATACATTCACTGAGTTTGTGTCTACTTATTCTATCAGTTATTGAAAGAGGGGGATTAAAATCTTCCACTAAATGTGACTTTGTTGATTTCTCCTTACCTTCCTATCAGTTCCTTTTTTCTCCTTTCATTTTGAAGCTATGTTTTTAGGTGCATAAATATTCTCTGCTCTGAAACCTAGTATTTCTGGCACTAATGTAACCATTGCAGCTTTCTTCAGATTTGGTATTAGCTTATTAAATATATCTCTGTCATTTTTTCTTTATATTTAAAGTTAATTTCTTTTAGGCAGCATATACTTGGCACTTATTTTGTATCCAGTTTTACAATCTCTGCCTTTTAGTTGGTGTGCTTAGACTATTTATATTTAATGAGATTGTTGATATTTTCAAACTTAAGTTTTCCAGCCTGCTTTTAGTTCCCTATTTGTCTCATCTCTTCTTTGTTCTTTTCCATTCATTTTTCTGTCTTCTTTTTGATATTTATTATGATTCTATTTTCTCTCATTTGTTGTCTTATTAACTACAACTCTTTAGTTTGTTATTCTAGCAGTTGCTTTACCTTATTACAGTCTACACATTCCAGTAATATTATACCATTTCATATATGAGAATTTCATAAAAGTATAATTCCACTTCTCCTCTCCTGGCCTTTATGTTATTGTGGCTATACACATTATTTATACACATACTATAAACACTGATCTACATTATAATATTTTTGTTTAAACAGCTAATTATCTTTTAACTAGAATTAAGAGATAATCTCATAAAATTACATGTATTTAACTCATATAGTTACATTTCTAGACTTCTTAATTCCTTTCGGTGCATCTAGTTGTGTTTTTTTTTTCTTCTTGAAGAATTTAACATTTCTTGTGCACGTCTACTGGCAATGAATTCTTTAGGTTTTTGTACATTTCAAAAAGCCTTAATTCTGAAAGATATTTTTACTAATTATAAAATTTTAGGTTGACATTTTTTCTCTAAATACATTCAAGATGCTATAGCACTGTTGTCCTCTTCACATTGTTCCCTAACAGAAATTTTCTGTTAGCCTTCTTTGTTCCTCTGTACATAACTTGTCCTTTTCCTCTGGACTTTAAGAAAATTTTCTTTTGTTATTGGTTTGGAGCATTTGATTAGTATGTCTTGGTATAGCTGTCTTCATGATTCTTATGTTTAAAGTTTACTAAGCGTATTGAACCTGTAAATTTATAGCTTTCATCAAATTTGAAAAAGTTTGGTTATTATACCTGCAAATATTCTTTTTTGTCCTGTGTTTTCCCTCTTTTGGGGCCTTGAATTATATGTAAATTCAGTAGCCTGACATTCTCTATAGCCCGCTGATGCTGTGTCCTTTTTAATTTTTTTTCCTCTTTGTATTTCATTTTGATAGTGTCTATTGAATTCACTAATATTTTCCTCTGCCATATCTAATCTTTCATTATTCTGTACAATGTATTTTTCATCTCAAGCATTGTAATTTTATCCCTAGAAATTCAATTTGGGTCTTTTAAAAATATCTTCCATAACTCTACCTAATAAAATCACGATTTCCTCTAGCTTTTGAACACATGAAACAATTATAGTTATTTTAATGTCCTTTTTAATAATCTTAAAACCTGTGTCAGTTCTGGTTTGGTTTTATCTTCATTATGGATCATATTTTTCTATTTTATTTTGTTTTGGTCTGTAGGCCAGGTAATGTTTGACTGGATGCCAGACATTGTAAATTTTACCCTGTTGAGTGTATGTTATGAGTTTGTGTTCCCCAAAAAAGATATGTTTAAGTTCCAAACCCAGTACCTCAGGACGTGACCTTATTTAGAAAAATATTTACAGAGTCAATCAAGTTAAAATGAGGTCTTTAATGTGAACCCTAATGCAATATCAGTGATATTCTCATAAAAAGAAGAAATTTGAACACAGAGACAGAAATCCACAGAGGGAAGACAATGTGAAGACACACAGGGAGACACCCTGTGAAGACCGGCCTGAAGTGATGCATGTTTAAGCCAAAGAACACCCAAGGCTACCAAAAGTAAAGGGAGAGGCATAGAATAATTTCATCTCTATCATCTTCGGAGAAAGCGCAACCCTGCTGATCCCTTGATTTCAGACTTCTAGCCTCTAAAAGTGTGAGACAATAAATTTCTATTGTGTTAAGCCACACATTTTGGCACTTTGTTATGGAAGCTCTAGGAAATGAATATAATGCTCAATATTTTGTATTCATATAAACATTCTTGACCTTTGTTCTGATACGCTAAGTTAGTTGGAAATAGTTTGATCTTTTTGAGTCTTGCTTTTTTTAAGCTTTTCTAAAAGAGAGCAGAACACTATTTATTCTAGAGCTAATTTTATCCTACTACTGAGATAAGACCTTTCTTCTGTGCACTCCACCCAGTGCCCCATAAATTAGGAGTTTTCCTAGTCTGGCTGTGTGAAAAAAGGTACTTTTTTTTTGCCTTTTGTAAACTCCAAGTACTATTATTGCTAATCCTTTCAGGTGTTGTTTTTTTTGTTTTTTTTCCCCTGGCCTCAGGCCATTTACTCATAAGCATTTATTTATTAGTACTCTGCTGAATACTGGAAGGAGACTGCAGCTCTCTGGAGCTATCTCTGTGTATAGCTGTCAGCTCCCTGGCTCTCTGCCATGCAAACTCTACTGACAATGTCTTCCCAGACTTTCAGCTTGGTCTCTTCAGTCATGGAGTCTGTGGGCTCCTCTGGTGCCATAGCCTGGAAACTCTCAAGGCAGTAAGCTGGGGCAATTGTAGTGCTCATTTGCTTCTCTCTAAGTGATTGCTGCTCCTTATTGCTGAAGTCCAGTGTGTTGAAAACGTTTCATTTTTTTTTTTTTTGTCATTTCTTCCAGATGCTTAGTTATTTCATATGTATGTTGTAGAGGGAGGAAAAGCAAATTTAGCCTTTGTAACTACACTGGCCAGAGGCAGAATGCAATCTTTGCTCTAGCATGATTGATCACTTTGTTTTCATTATTGAGTTTGAAGAAATTTCTTTCAACTTTATAACTCAGTATTGGATACATCAATAGATAAGGACAATTCAAGGTCATATCAAGCTTTTGAAATTGCCTGATATGTTGTACTAGGTTACATAATTGTATGATCAAATAAGTACTATATTACATATACTGACTTATTGATGGAAAGATGGAGATTTGTCACAGGAACACTTTGTGCTTCAGGCCATTTCTCTGGGTCAAAGGCAATTTTGCATGCTGTTTCATCTGGAAGCTTTAGACTTGTCAGGGCAAAGTGAAACAGAAATGCTAAGACATGATTCCATATGTTGGAATATATCACATGAATATTCACTCACAGATGTACTTGTTATCGTAGTACTGCTACAGATTTATCACACTATACAGAGATATATTATGACACATTCTATTTTTGCACAATTCCTAACCGAACAATGATGATATTTATAATCACATGTCCTGTAATATTAGTTACTTATGTTTTTTATATTAGGTATATTTCTGTAAGGAGAGATTTACTTTTGTTCAGGTGTTGAGAACTTACATGTCTGTTGTATTTTACACATCTGATGTCTGAAAGAATGTCCTACTTACTATCTTCTGGATCAATGCATTTCATACCTTGTTTTGCCTTCCACTCCGCTGTATGCCATGTGCTGAGTGTTACAGGATGCATTTTTATGGCAATATGAGCTTTGGTCCTGCATCTTTATTCTTCATTGCTGGATGGGTGGACATAGTTGTTGTAGGAGTTTGCCTAAAAATTACTCCAAGGGAAATATTGGCATTAGCCTACTTTTTCTTTTAAAGCTTTTAATTTGGAAATAACTTTAACTTTACAGAGAAGTTTCAAAAATGGAAATCGTAAAAGAACAATTGTATGTACCGTCTGCCCCAAATCCTTATTATTAATATTTTACCCCTTTAGCTTTATTATTTTTCAGGCTTTCTCTCTTTTTCTGCAATTATTTACTTATTTATTATCCCATGAGCTCATGAATTTCTTGGGTGCACATTTCTATGTGTCATTGTACATGACCCTATACTTTTTTTTAGCACTTTACCTTCAGGAGTAACAAATTTTCTTCCAGGTCATTTTGACCTACATTGGTCCATCCATAATTTTGGCAGCCGCAATTTCTGCTAGTGGAGATGGTACTAAAGGCCAAGATCTTTGTGCTGGGTGTGCTCATTGCTAATGGTGTGTAGCACTTAAATATTTTTAACTGAAGTAATGGCATGCTGCATAAATATATTCCACTGAACCCAAATTAAATGTGTCCCCAACTCAAATTCCCCATGGCCACTCTAAGGTGTTAGAATGAATGGAAGTGTAAAAGAAAGAAATGGAGCGGAGATAAAATTTTGTAAACTTTATAGCAACATCATACTATAAGGTCACAATGCATGACCTCCTCCTAAGCATCAGGAAGACTCTATAGAAAGTTTTCCTTTATAAGCTCCATGGTAAGTTTGCCTTCATCTGCTGAAAAGTTGATTTCATCCCTTATTATATAGGGAAGGAAAATGTCAAAACAAGAAATCTGGAAAAAATCAATAAAATTAGATCAACCAATGGATTTTTATGAAGAATGTTTATTCCACATTTGTGGATTGCTCTAAGCTCTTCAGCAGCTTCTTACTGTTCACCATCTTATCTTTTCACAATGGATCACTTTTCATCCAGTATTTTATTGACTCTTGCATGTTCAAAATTACTAAGAGAAGATAAATAACTTGAAATTATTTCATAACACCACTATTATGCAAAAATTTGCTTTTATGAAGTTTATGGTGACCGGAGCATAGGCTTTGGGACCAAACAGGCCTGTGAACAATTGTTAAATAACTACTGCTAATCAGAAGGAAGTAGTTCAAGGCCTAGGTTGCCCGGCTAAGATGTCCATCACTTTGCCCTTTATAGCCTTCAAGATGATAGGTGTTACCATTGCTACCCTGTCAAAATGCTGTGCAATGAATACAGGAGTTAAGAGTAAATGTTTAAAGACATTGCATAGCATTTTGACAGAGTGATTTCATTTCTTCTGGAGGTGTGATAAAGCATGGAGCCTGTGTTTTGTATATCTTTTTTCTAGAAATTCATTTTAATTTTGTTTTTCTATAAGCATCAGTATTTGACAAATGGGGAGGGGTTCAAACAACCAAAAATGCGGTCCTGTCCACAGAAACACAGGGTCAAATGGTCCCCAAAGAGCCATTTTTTTCTAATATATTCTACTACTTTAGGATTCTATGAAGCATCGTTATAAAAACAGCAATTGTCTAACTCTCACTTCCCTCTCCACTAAGCAATTTATAGGTGCACAGGAAAACACAGCTTTCGCCAAAGTTCTTGCTGTTTGCCAACCAATTTTGATTATGAAAGGCTGTCTGGGCTCTAGTCATGTAGTAGCTAATTTGGACCTGTCCAGACAACATCAGAAAAGGAATTATGAGGCTGGCTTTGGTACGAAGCAATGAATAGAACACGTGCTATGTTTCCAGTTATTTCAGGAGAAAAGTTTCTTTAATTCTAGTTCAGGAAGCCATGCCAAATTTCCAAAGGGATCTGCTCGTTAGTGTTTAATGCAGACAGAGTGGAAAGATATTCTTGACTAAATATAAGAGACCAAGTTGCTCACATGCTCTAGCATTCAAGAAATTAAAAATGTATGGATATTTATACTTTTATGGTGCCTACTCTGAGTTCTATACAAAATAATCTTATTTTAGTGTGTAAAATAATATGAAGACTTCTAGTTGGCATAGGTATTACTTAACAGAAAAACCGCCAGACTGAAATTTAGAAAACCAAATCTAGGTCCATTTCTGTCAATTATACTTAATTATCTACCTCTTCAGGATACAAAGGGAACATACGTTAAGTGAGGGAATTAAACAGATAAATCTAAAATGCCTCCATTTCTAATGATTTGTGTTCCAAAATTATCTTATATTCTGTTTCTAAAAGGGAACATTTTATTCTAACTTTTTATTAGGCATTAACAAGTAATTGACCCATGTGCCATTAGAAAATAAGCAATTAATCAACAACAAAAATAGCTTAATCATTCTATTTTTAATTCTTTCTAAACTAAAGCCCAAAATAAAAGTACCCAAAAGTGGCCCATTTTTGTGATTAATGTTGGTGTTACTAACCATTGCTCATAGGTTACATGCTCATTCTTTTTTTTTTTTTTAAGATTTATTTATTTATTTTAGAGAGAGGTAGAGAGAGTGTGCAGCAGAGGAAGGAGCAAAGGGAGGGAGGAGTCTCCCCACTGAGAGGGAGCCCAACACAGGGTTCAGTCCCACAACCCTGAGATCGTGACCTGAGTGAAAATCAAGAGTAGGACACTCAACCAGCTGAGCCACCAGGCGCTCCTGCATGCTCATTCTTATAGGAGAAATGCATTCAAACAGATGTCAGAATAGGGGGCAGCCAAACATGTAACTTGTCCTTGAAATTCTCCAGGAAGCCAAAAAAAAAAAAAAGGCCAGAGAGTCTACCATACACTGATGGTAGAGTCACTGGGTGCCATGCTCTCAGATCCTTTGGGATCAGTTGAGCTACACTCATCTTCATTTAATTGGCCCCTGAATGACTGCTCTCCGCCAGTTCCATAAAGACCGGAGACTACATTAGGATCATCATCCACCTCAAAGAAGGCATACAGGAACATTTTTGAGATCACCTCAAAACACTGCACTCCCTTCACTTGAATTAGTGGAAGAGAATTAAAGAAGGACACTGAATCAGCAAATTTAGCCAAGCTGCTAAGTAGTATAGTTATCATATTCCATGCTCCCAGACCAAGCTACAATTAGAGAAATATAATTTATTTTTAGATGAGGCCCCCAGAACCCAGAGAGGTGAAGCAAGTTTATAAATAATTCATGATAAAAAAAAAAAAAAAAAACAAACGTAACTAAGGCAAGCTCAAAGACCCCTGACACCCAGAGTAGTGTTCTTGCTACAGTGTAGGGTGTGGACCAACGAAAAAATTCTGTCTCGGCCAAAATGTCACTCCAACAAGTACCAATATCACTCAAACAAGTGCTTTCAGGGGCCTTGATTGTTTATTGCAAATCCTCAATTTTCCTGTGAAGGAGCCAATCTGTGTTACTACTCCAGCCAAGGTGACCCACCCTTTGGCAGGTTCACCAGAATCTTAAGGGTGCAGTTACAAAGGGCTTCTGTTTACAGTAGAACCATTCAAGAAATCTGGTTTTACTTTCACAAACAAATAAAACTCTTTTTGCCTAGAGAGTGTGGATTAAATATTTACTTATTTATTCATTATAAATGAGAAATAGTCAACAGAAACCTTTCTCTACTGGGTGAAGAGCAACTTTGTGCTCTACTTTTCTGGTTAGTTTGAGCCTCTATATTTGACTTCTCCCTGGAGTTGCATGAATAGGCTAATCTTCCCACATGTGACCTCCAGTTCACCTCTGAAGTTTTGGGACTATATTTACAGTGTCTGATGTGGAATTGAATCTATCTAAATACTGTCCATTATCCAGTAATGTATAGTGAGTATCTATTTGGATTCTTGCAATCCTTCTTCCAGATTAACAATTCAATCTATCTTCCGTATCACCAATATTATTTTACTGAAATGTACCCTTGTGCCCTAAACTTCTTAATAGGATATTCTGAACTCTTTACTAAGTGGCCCAAATTTCTAGGTCCATTTTCTGTCTTTTTCCTCTACCATCCATATGATCCAATAACACAATACTAAGCATTGTTATTAAAAATGTCTTCACATTTTATATTTCTATGCCTTTTATTTGAATATTTCTTTCTTTGCCTGCTATAAAACTACTTTTTCTGGTGGCCAATCTAAAATGATCGATCTACACTGTATTTTTTTTAACTCCTCTTCATTAGCAAAAATTAGTATCTTTTTCAAATGTATTTCCACAAGAGTTACACTTACCTTTATAAGTGTGCATGTGTCTGTCTTTTAGATAGCTTGAATTCCTTGGGAGCATGAGCTAAATCTTGTTGTCATTGACATCCTCAGTGTCCTATATGGTATTTGATAAATTGAATTAATAAAATTGACCAGCTATTGTGAAGAGATCTTGTGGTTGATCTTTTTGTTTGCATATTTATTTTTGGTTGGTTTAAGATCAGTATAGCTAAAGAAAATATAAATAACACTCACGAGCCTACCAAACAGATTATATCATATGTGCTTCAGATTTTTAAAAATAAAATGTTACACATCAAGTTGTAATACCATCCCAAATCTCAATTCTCTCTCTAGAAGCAGTCATTCTGTGGATTTGGTGCATATGCAATTAACATTTTCATATATTTTCTAAATACATACATGTGTCAATAAGTGAAATATGTTACTTCTTCCCTATGTTTTTAAAAGCATTTATAAATACTACTAGACTACATGGGTCCTTTTTCAACTCACTTTTCCACTAATTATCTATAAATGCCCATTCCTACAGTCTAAGTTGTTCATTTTGACATATGGTTTTCCCTCACATAAATGTATCATAATTAATTTGGTAATTCTTCAGCCATTCAGATGATTTCTAACTTTTCACTTTTACAATCAACATTTTAATGAGCATCCTTGAAAATGTCTTCTTGTGGACAGATGTAAGAATTTCTCTAGGAATTATATCTAGAAGTGGAATTCTTAGGTCATTTTCTAAGGCTTATTTGCTCTTCAAGGGAATTTTATAAACTAGC